>NC_134499.1:3592360-3647360 GCF_040206685.1 Ascaphus truei
TGTGTGTATACGTGTGTGTGTGTATACGTGTGTGTGTGTGTATACGTGTGTGTGTGTATACGTCTGTGTGTGTGTGTCTACGTGTGTGTGTGTGTGTGTGTGTCTACGTGTGTGTGTGTTTGTGTCCCTGTGTGTCCTTTGGGGGGGGGTGGTGGGAAGGGGGGAGGTGGTGGGGGGAAGGGGGGAGGTGGTGGGGAGGAGGGGGGAGGGGTGGTGGGGAGGAGGGGGGAGGTGGGAAGGGCGGGGGGAGGAAGGGGGGGGGAGGTGGTGGGAAGGGGGGGAGGTGGTGGGAAGGGGGGGAGGTGGTGGGGAGGAGGGGGGAAGTGGTGGGAAGGGGGGGAAGGTGGTGGGAAGGGGGGGGTGGGGGGGAAGGTGGTGGGAAGGGGGGGGGGTGGGGGGGAGGTGGTGGGAAGGGGGGGGTGGGGGGGAAGGTGGTGGGAAGGGGGGGGTGGGGGGGAGGTGGTGGGAAGGGGGGGAGGTGGAGGGGAGGTGAAGGGGGTGGGGGGTGGAGGGGAGGTGAAGGGGTGGGGGGTGGAGGGGAGGTGAAGGGGTGGGGGGTGGAGGGGAGGTGAAGGGTGGAGGGGAGGTGAGGTGAAGGGGGGGGTGGAGGGGAGGTGGAGGGGATGGAGGGGAGGTGAAGGGGGGGGGTGGAGGAGAAGTGAAGGGGGGGGCTGGAGGGGAGGTGAAGGGGGGTGAAGTCGGGTGGAGGGAGGGTGAAGGGGGGTGAGGGGAGGTGAAGGCCGCTACCTCACCCGTCCGGCCGCTCACTCACCCGTCCGGCCGCTCCCTCACCCGTCCGGCAGCTCCCTCAGCCGTCCGGCAGCTCCCACGTGGATCTGAGGCGGGAGGCAGCTTGTTGTGGCCGCTCCCCCGCTGTGTCCCGGGCGCTCGCTCCCCCGCTGACTGTAGCGGCGCCGGGGGGGAGGGGGTGGAGGGGAGGTGAAGGGGGGTGAAGGGGGAGGTAAAGTGAAGGGGGGCGAAGGGGGATGAGGGGAGGTGAGGGGGAGGTGAAGGGGGATGAGGGGAGGTGAAGGCCGCTCACTCACCCGTCCGGAAGCTCCCACGTGGATCTAAGGCGGGAGGCAGCTTGTTGTGGCCGCTCCCCCGCTGTGTCCCGGGCGCTCGCTCCCCCGCTGACTGTAGCGGCGCCGGGGGAAGGGGGGGGGGGCTGAAAGCGCGGGACACGGGGAGAGGAGGAGGTGCGCGCGGGTGTGGAGGCTGATGTTCGGGGAGGAAGAGGCGGAGGCTCCGGGACCGGTGGGTATGTGAGCCCCACCCCCCGGGTTATACATGCTGCTAATGTACACCCCCCCCTACTGTGTGTATGTGTGTGTGTGTGTCCGTGTGTGTGTGTGTGTTTGTGTCCCTGTGTGTGTGTGTCCCTGTGTATGTGTGTCCCTGTGTGTGTGTGTGTGTGTCCCTGTGTGTGTGTGTGTCCCTGTGTGTCCTTTGGCCCGTCACTCCGCCTCAGGCCAATGAGAGGTGTGCGGGGGCGGCCCAAGGGACCAATGAGATTTCCCCAGGGACACCGGACATCCAGGCAGGCAGGCAGGCATGCATGCAGGCAGGCAGGCAAACATACAGTGCTTTCACTAATATAGTATAAGATATATATATATATATAATTCTAGAATTACTTTTGTTTGAATTTAATCCCTTGACATCGAGTGATACTATTTTTAATGGGAGTTGATTAGTCATGGTATTGTTATTGAGTCTATCTTACTTCTTGTGATCTCTTGTGTCTTACAGTCTGTGTGTGGCGGTGCCATTACCTTGTTTCGATGCATTTTTATGCACCTCTTTAAGGGTACGGAGAAGCCTGCGCCCTGTGAATCTGTGGTGTTACTGGGAAAGCAGGTTCTGGGAAAGGGAAAAAGGGTTGAAAGAAACAACAGAGTTACCTGGACTCCTAATTGCCCACTCCGTTAAAACGCTTAACTTCCATCCCCTACCGAAGGCTAGAACTGGGCTATATAAACAAGTATCATAACAGATTTATCAATCCTTATCTCTTATTCAAAGGTCTGTTAAAATGGCAGCAGAAGGAGAATGTCCACTGTAAATTGCATTCCTAGGGTCTGCATTCTACATCCTCCTGACCAATTCTTCCTCCAGAAGCAGATGAATTTGTGACCACAAGGCCACATTTCAAGAAGCGGATCCTGGCCCAGCTCCAGTGCCGTTAACCGAAGCACCCAAGGTAGCTGACCGTCTCTAGTCCACCATGCCAGGGTGGAACAAGTCAAGTGCCAGAGGTGCTGCAGTCAAGCCCGTGGATTTTGCCCACGAGTGCCGGTGTTACCAGTGTAACCGGCCAGACCATCTGCGGTTGGACTGCCCCTACTTCCCCCGATCCAGTAACCCCATCTGGGGCCACGCTCACAAGCGGCGAGGTCGATCGCCTACGTGGGGTTGTTCCCAACAGCTGAGCAGAGGAAAGCAGTGCAGCAGCTGACCCAGCCAGTGGTTCCAGCAGCAGCCGTCGGCAGCGCGGAAGCGGATCTGGAGGGACATCATGTCGCAGCCGTCGGGCTGGAGGACGCCGAATCCCTCCAGAGATATTTGCGCCCAGTTACATAGGCAATCGGCAGGCGGCTGGCCTGATGGACACCGGCACTATGGTAACTCTGGTGCGACCTGATATGGTTAGCCCAAAGCACCTGCTCCCAGGGACGAGGATGCAGATGAGAATGCTGAATGGAACCACCAAGTCTTTGCAAGTTGCCCGGGTGTTCCTCGACGAGGACACTGGCAGAGGAGTCCGAGATGTTGGAGTGTTACCAGGCTTGGATATCGACATCCTACTGGGTAATGACTTGGGGTGCTTCATTTGCTCCCATGGCTGCGGTCACTGAGAGCCAAAGTCGGGCAGTTGCCCAGGCGGAGGTGCCTTTGGCGCCACTGATCACCACCCGGATCCTTGCTCCCCAGCTTGTGGAGCCAACGGAAGCCGATGTCCCGGGGAGAACCGGCAGGTAAGTCAGCACGAGCCAGACTTTTGTCCAGACCCTGGTCCCGACATTTCCCTTGACTGTGTGACTGAGGGCGCCCAACCAGAGCTGAGCCAGGAGCTCAGGGCAGTGGTGCCATTGGACCCCGATCTAGAGGGCATGAAACTTTGGGCAGCCGAGTCTGACTCTGAGATCGAGTCTGATTGGTCCCTGCAGCACCGTAGGCTCTTATACCGGGAGCAAGCCCAGCGGGTTCCGGTCAGACCATGGACAGGTAAGGGACAGTTAGTAGTTCCCCAGGTGGATACTGAACAGTTGTGGCAGGTAGCCCATGCGATCTTGCTGGGGGGAGGGGGGCATCAGGGGGTCACTTGTACTAGCACCAGGCTACTGCAGACTTTTTACCTGCCGGGGGCAATACAGGAGGCATCGGCGTTCTGCAGCCGGGTGACTGCGAAGGCTCCCCTAAGACCGCCACCGGGGATAGGTGAGCCCTTCCAGCACTTGGCTGTGAGTGGGTCGGCGGCATTGGCTGTTTGTAGCCCTCCTCTGGGAGATCTGGAGAGCCAGGCTCGGCCCAATGCTCAGGGAGGCTCAGTGGAGCAGGTGGGGATCAGTCCCCAGCTCGCGGCTCCCCAACGGGAACATATGCGAAAGATGGTAGGTAGAGACAGGGTCCTGGTTATGGGTAAGCCGGGCAGGACCTATCTAACTGATCGGCTCCACAAAACCATGTACATAGTCACTATGGAGGTGCAGCAGAGTACTTAGGGGGGGGTCGAGGAGGTGCAGGGCTACTATAGGAAGTTGGTGACCCAGTATAGCACCCTGGCCAAGCCTCTGACTGTTTTTTTTTCAAATGTTTTTATTAGGCTTTGATACAACAATAAACACATAACAAATCACATTGCCTAATCCAGAGACATTTTAACATTTTTGGGGGGAACAGAGTGACAACCTGAGTTGTCAAAACAGGGGGGGTGTCTTCAAAGAGGGAAGGCAGAGGGGGGGTAGGGGGAGGGGGATGGAGTGGGTCACCAACCTGGCTGTTGGGGTCTTGACCCAGATAATGGGCAGAGTGTTAGCTCCTTCTGTCCCTTGTTCCCCTGAGGAGGGGGTGAGTCTCTTATCCAGTTGGGGTGGGTTGCTTTTCTCTAGTAAGGACTATCCACGGCTCCCAAACATTGTAAAATGCAAAGAGGTTTTGTCTCAAGGTAGCAGTTAGCCTCTCCATGAGCATTACCTCACTGATTCTCCTTTTTATTGTTCTCGTAGCTGGTGCAGTTGTTTTCTTCCAGGAGGCCGCAATCTCACATCTCGCCGCGGTGAGAATAAAGGAGATTAATTTCCTAGTTGGTCGGACAATGTCGGACATTGGCCTGGCCAGTAGGAAGGTCAGTGGTTCAATAGGTAATTCTAGGTCGGTGACCTCTTTTATCAAAATTTGGACCTTGGCGCAGTACTTTACAATTTCTGGACATGACCACCAGATGTGGACCATGTCCCCTCTATGACCACAGCCTCTACAACATAGATCTGATGCCAGGGGGTAGATCTGGTTTAAACGTGCTGGGGTAAGATACCAGCCATACAAAATTTTATAAATATTCTCCTTTATTGTAGTGCATAGGGAAGTTTCTGAGGCTGCCTGCCAGATTTCTTCCCAAGTCTCTCTTTCTATAGTTATACTCAGGTCTGCCGCCCATTTGAGCATATAGTCATGCTGTGGGAAGGTCGTTGATTTCTCTAACTCAAGGTAAATTTCAGATATAAGACCTTTTCTGGTGGGTCTTGACCTTGTACAGATATTCAAATTTAGTGAGAGTAGGGAATTCTGGAAGTGGGCATATTTTCCGAATAAAATGTCTGATTTGAAGATATTTGAACGTGTCCAATTCTCTAATTTTGTATTTGGCCCTCAGATCTTGATAGCTCAGGAGCTTCCCAAGGCTTAAGAGATCGGCAATCGCCCCGATTCCCCTTGTTCTGAGATGTTCGAACAGTTTAGATCCACATCCCGGGGGGAATTTTGGGTTATTGAGAATGGGTGTCAGTTGGGAGCTGGATGAAGACAGGCCATATCTATTCTTACTTTTCACCCAGACTTCCCACGTGTGTAGTGAGGCCTGTAGTTTTAGGTTGTGGGCCTGGCCATCTCCTCTATCCAAGCTCCAGAGGCAGGCTAGCAAAGAAGGCATCTTGGCATACTGAGTTTCTATCTTTACCCAGCAACAAAGGGCCGGGTCTGTATTCCACATTACTGCCTGTTTTAGTTGGGCGGCTAGGTACTATTGATGTAAGTCTGGAACTCCTAGGCCTCCCCTAGATCTTGATACCAGCAAGACCGATCTCGCGACTCTGGGTCTCTTGCCCTGCCAGATGAAATGGAATAACCTATTTTGTATATTTTTCAGATCAGTGCCCGGTACATGGATCGGGAGTGTTTGGAAAAAATACAACATTCTTGGGAGTATATTCATCTTAGCGGTTATCATCCTGCCGATCCATGAAATCCTGGTAACCTTCCCACTGATCTAGATCTTTTTTGATCCTCTCCCATAGCTTCGGGTAATTATCCCGGTATAAATCCTGATAGTGTCTTGACACATTAATTCCCAGATATTTAATGTATGAAGAGCACCATCTACTGTATAGCTAAAATTTAGTTTGAGTAGTTTTACTTCGGGATCTGGGAGACTAAGGTTTAGGGCCTCTGATTTGTAGCTGTTTATTTTATATCCTGATACCGTTCCAAAATTCGTCAGTTCCTTTTGAAGGTTAGGAAGGGAAGTTTGGGGTTTAGTCAAAGTTAGAATGATATCATCAGCGAATAGGGAGATTTTGTACTGTACTTTTCCAATGACAATACCCTGTATGTTTGGGTTGTTCCGTATTTTGGTCGCTAGTGGTACGATCGTAAGGGCAAAAAGGAGGGGGGATAAGGGGCACCCCTGCCGTGTTCCATTTCTAATTTGGAACCTCTCGGAGCCCCCGCCTGTGAGTCTGACCGTGGCAGTCGGGTTTTGGTAGAGCGCCCGGACTCCCTCTAAGAACGAGTCCTTAAAGCCAAATTTTATCAGTGTTTGGTCTAAAAATAGCCAATCAATTCTGTCAAATGCCTTCTCTGCGTCTAAGCTCAGTAACATTGCTTTTGAACCTGTCAGATGGGCATGGACGACTATATTAATTATTTTGCGGGTATTGTCTGAGGCCTGGCGACCCAAGACAAACCCGACCTGGTCCGTATGTATTAATCTCGGTAGAATAGGATTAAGTCTGTTCGTCAATATCTTGCTATACAATTTGAGGTCATTGTTCAACAATGAGATTGGTCTGTAGCTTCCGCATTGGGTAGGGTCCTTCCCTTCTTTGAGTATTATAGCCAGATTAGCGGACGACATTGAAGGTGGGATAGGACTTCCTTCCAGAAATGAGTTGAACAAGTTCAATAAGTGGGTGGATAGTATGGGTAGAAATTTCTTATACTGTAGTAGGCATTTGTGAAACCGTCAGGGCCCGGCGTTTTGGAAATTTTAGATGCCTTTACGGCTGTCGTCAATTCTTCTATCGTTACTTTGCATTCAGTGTAGCGTTTTCTTCCTCTGTCAGTGAGGGAAGCTCGCAATCGTCTAAGTAGTCTATAGCTGACGATAAGTCAGTAGTACTTGGGTTAGCAGAGCGAGCCCTTAAATTATATAATTTGGTGTAAAATTTGGTGAATTCCTCGGCTATTTTTTTCTCGTTGTATAGTACAGTATCTCACCAGAGCTATTCCTAATCGCTGTTATTTGTGACCTTTTTTGTACCCCTCTTAACTTACTAGCAAGAAGTCTTTCGGCTTTATTCCCTTTGTCATAGTACCTCTGACCCGTCCATTTGAGAGCCTTTTCTACATTTTCCAATTGGATCTCTTTCAGATCGTTTCTAGCAGTTGTCAGCTGTTTATAAATTCTCTGAGAAGGGTTAGTTTTGTGCTGCTGCTCTAATTTGATAATGTTGTCTGTGAGCTCTTTGGTTTGTTTGATTTTAGCTTTCTTCCTGTGGGAGGCAATTGAGATAAAGTTTCCTCGAATTGTCGCCTTATGGGCTTCCCACAGGGTTGCTGGAGACGAGACTGAACCCTCGTTTATTCTGAAATATTCCTTAAGGGATTTTTTAATCTCCTTCACTATCTCGGTGTGGTTTAATAAGGAGTCGTTCAGTTTCCAGTTATACGAGACCAATTTGACAAATGGGATGGAGAGGGTCAGGGTGATGGGAGCATGTCTGGGACAGTAACAGCGGGGATAGAGAGAGGGAAAGAAAGTCGACCCTAACGGGGTCTAAAAGGTTAAGGTCCGGTCTTAACTGAAGACCGGCAAGTAGGGTTTAAGACCCTTGGGGGTGGGACCGGTAACGACCTCCGGCAGGTTCGGGCAGGGTGGAGACCCTTGGGTGTCTTTGTTTTCGTCCGGGTCAGTTTTATCATGGCGGCCTTGGTTGTTGGGTATATCAGGGCGGTGTACCGCGAAAGAATAGGTTTAGGGCATTCAGTCTCCTGGACCTGTGTCACCTCTTGCAAAGGGGCTGGGTCCAGGTCTACAATCTCGGTGCTCCCATCTGGGGGAGGGGCACGGAGTTGTTAGTCTGGGGGGAGAGTGGCATCAGGGATCCTGGGGGACTAGGGGTGGGGGGTAGGAGGGAAGGGTATGGTAGGTGGGGGGGGACAACTGAGGGGAGGGTGTGGAGCTAAGGGGGAATACGTGGGGGGGAGGGCAATAGTGATGCAGGCTGAGTCGTCCCGGCTCTGGGGGGCTATGCTATAAGGCTAGGGCCTGTGACCATATGGGGTGGTGGATGTCTCACCTCCCTCCGCCTTGTGCCCTCCCTTTAAACTTTATGGATCTCGTTTAGGATATCTTATAATCTCGGTTAGGGGTCTCTCAAGGTATATCTTGTGTTATCAGAGAGGGATCGTATGAGGATGGGAGAGGCAAGGTGGGGGGGTGAGGGGGGGAGGGAGGGGGGGGGGAAGGGAGGGAGGAAAGGGTGAGAGGGGGGGGGAGAGGAACGGAGGGGGGGGAAAGGGAGGGAAGGAGGGAGGAACTGGGTGAGAGGGGGGGGGGAAAGGGGGAAGAGGGGTGGGGCGGGAGGTGATATGGATTGCATTGTTTCTAAAAATACATTTCAGGCATTGTATACATTGCACAAGGTTGTTTGCATATAATTCACGGGTAGCAATTGGAGGGCTCTTTGGCCTCCTGCCTTAGCCATGCTGGGTCGCTTTTCAGTGTTTTGACCTGATATTTGAACATGTATCTATGAATCTATGGGGGGGGGGAGGAGGGAGAACCGGGACGGGGAGAGGGGGAGGGAGAGGGGGAAGAGGGGTGGGACGGGAGGGGGTATGGATTGCATTGTTTATAAAAATACATTTCGGGCATTGTATACTTTGCACCAGGTTGTTTGCATATATTTCACACGTAGCAATTGGAGGGCACTTTGGCCTCCTGACTTAGCCATGCTGGGTCGCTTTTCAGTATTTTGACCTGATATTTGCACATGAATCTATGATTCTATGGGGCGGGGGGGAGAGGGAGGGGGAAGAGGGGTGGGACGGGAGGGGGTATGGATTGCATTGTTTATAAAAATACATTTCAGGCATTGTATACTGTACTTTGCACCAGATTGTTTGCATATATTTCACACGTAACAATTGGAGGGCTCTTTGGCCTCCTGTCTTAGCCATGCTGGGTCCCTTTTCAGTGTTTCGACCTGATATTTGAACATGTATCTATGAATCTATGGGGGGGGAGGGAGGAGGGAGAACCGGGACGGGGAGAGGGGAGGGGGGACATGGGGGGGGGGGAGGGATGTGGAGATGGTATCCCCCCTTGTTTACTTTGTTTATGTTTGCCCGGTTATAGACTTAGCAGGGTTCACCTGTTTATGTCTGAGCTAAGGGGCTTTGGTACGTCCTGTTTGTGTACCATTGCTGAGGTTTGTTCCCTTTGGTGAGTGGAGGGAGGGGGAGGGAGTGGGGCTGGGGAGGGGAGGTAGGTGACAGGAGGGGTGGGGGAGGGGGGTGGAAACCTAAAGCACTGTTTTCCTGCATAAATGTTTCTTTCCCTATCTGCACAGTTATGATATCATACAGTTCAAGGGTTTTTAATGCACTTTTGGTTCTTTCTTATAGTCATCCCCCGCCCCAGATTCTCTGGTCTCTCCTGTGTAGGGTGATACCTTACTAAGCATTGCTCTAGATGTTCTGGGCGGTGGGGGTTAAAGGGAAGGGGGGAAGGAGGAAGGGGTGGGAGGGGGTGAGGGGACGCATTTCTTTTTGACGGTTGAACGTGAATTTCGACAGGTCATTGTAGACCTGGAGTGGTTCTCCCCGGAACAGAACTGTGTCTCGCTCTCTGCACGCCCCGATGAGCTTGTCCTTAGTAGAGTAACTGTGGAGCCGGATGATCACATCGCGTCGGCGGTTCACATCGTCAGACCGCGGCCCCAACGCTCTATGTGCCCTGTCGATCTCCAGGTCTCGTTGATCCAGGTCTGCACAAATTGAGGTGAACAGGTCCGTTAGATACTCTTTTAGGTGACCGGGCTGGACCGCTTCCGGGATGCCGCGGATCCTTAAGTTCTGGAGGCGATCCCGGTTTTCTTGGTCCTCTAGACCGTCCCGTAATGAATGGATTTCGCGGTCCATACGGATTATTTCCCCGTCTGCATCCGACTGATGTGTTGTAGGGCCTCTTCAAACCTATTCTCCAGCGTAGTAGTACGCTCTTGAAGGCCTTGTATGTCCTGTTTGATCTCTGTAACCGCGTCCTTAAGGTCAGCCTGGAGGGATCTTTGTAGCTTAGCATGCAGATACTCAAGGAAAGCTTTTGTAATTCCCCCGTCCGGGGGAAGGCTTTCACCGGGACTTGCGGGGTCAGACGGCCCCTGTTTGCCTCGTGCGCCGGGCGAGGATCCGCCATCTTGTTTTTTGCCGCCCGCTTCAGCGCTCTGCCTCGCGGGAGTGAAGTACTTAGTAACTCCCTGGGCTGGCTGTTTTTTCCCCTTGTGCGACATGCCTGGGTGTTTGGGGGTTGAGAGGGGCTCTTTAGGGAAATTTTCGCTGGACGAAAGGTGCTTTTTTAAGTTGTTTATCTGAGCGGGTCTCCGGAGGTCTCCCTTTACCCGGCTGCTCTGGTTGACGTCATCGGCACGCCCCCAGCCTCTGACTGTTTTGACAGAGATACGGCTCCCAGTGCTGGTAGCCTGGTCTCCCGAGCGTGGGATGACGTTCCCGGCTCTGACAGGGTACCTAGCCCTAGTTGGGGCTCTAAGGCGGTTGCAGTGATAAATGGGGGTAAACTAGTGCTCAAGAGCTGTAGGTAATGTCAGTCAACATGAAAAAATTGAAAATCAGTCATTAATAACCACGGTCATGCTGCTTTCTGGAATGATAGTCAGAGACTAATGTAGCCATGTGGACCTGCAGGCAGGAGGGAGGGGGTGAATATAGTGCCCTCTCCTCCGATTTGCTGAGCCGTCACGATCCGTATTCTGATTGATTGTGTACCCCTGCTCCATGTTAAGTATAGTAACCAAGGGCTATGTAAGGAGCGCAGCCGATCAGGGAACCAGAACTGTCTTGGAGTTTGGACGGAGACGGTGACCTCACGACTGGTGGGCTATTCGAAAGGGCTATTGGAAAAATAGCATTGAGAAGCAGGACTAGAAACTGTTCAGGGCAACCCTACCGAAGCAGGCCCCTGCACCTGGTTGAGGCTAGATTATTTCCCCGCAGGCCCCAGTTGGTGAGTGTTTCATTGTGATTGTGTATTTTATATGTTTGCTGGCTTGCCAGAATAAACTTTAGTTTATTCAATTATTGTGTCCTGTCTGGTGATAGTGAACCTGGTGGTTTTGGTGTTAAAAGTTCTGGTCCCCGTGACATACAGTTTAACACTTTGTGATATATTTTTATATTGATCTTGTAGCCCCCTGTAAACAGCTCAGGCTATACCTATCTTCCTTCTACTGTGATAAGTCCTGTTAAGATCAGGCGCCAGTAATCATCATGGGTTTTCCCCCTTCATAGCCCTAACCTGAGTGGTAGACGTAGGCCTGGATTCTGCTGCAGGCGTGAGCAAGAGGGGAGGTTCTGCTGATACCATGAGGCGAGGGGCTAGCTCTATATTTAGCAGCCCACTCCGGTGAGTTGGGTTGTTCTTCGTCTTTGCTGTGTGCCGTGTTCCTCTCTTTTGATGGTCCTTCGGAAGAGAGAGTAGCTTAGGAAGAGTTTGAGCGAACAGTGATATCAAGAGTCTAGAGTTGCTGAGTATTATGCCGTAGGCTACGAATCCTGCGGAACGGTCCGAGGAGTATCAGGAGGCTGCGGGCTCCCCGGCGCAGCGTGCCGGATGAGAGCGAGAGGAACTGAAACGATCAGCGTCTATAAGTAGAGCTGATAGAATCATAGACTGGTTGACCAATGCCCTCACCCCACTGCCAGGGGTGATGGGGGAGAATTCGAGACTCACCTCGAGGCTAACCTCGGAGGTGGGCCACGGGGTATTGAAGCCCTAGCTCAGACCATCCTGTCGGAAGAGTGACTTGGAGGGAAGGAGAGGAGGTGAGCGTTGGGTACCTCATCCTGGCGATTGTATTGCGGCTGCTAAAAGCCTTATCGTTGGGATATCGTTGCTCTGTCAAATAAAGAGACTGTTCTGCATCCGTAAAGACTGTGTGTGATTTGGAGAGTATAACCCTGGGACCTGAGGGGTTCTTCTATACCGGTCCTGTCCCATTGCCCTGGGAGTATAGAAGATGGAGGCGCTGCACCACTAAGAGATCATGGAGGCTATCACCCCAGAAGCCCGGTCCTGGCTCCCCCACAACATCGCGGGAAGCTCAGGCCCTCCTGTTCCTCACAGGTACGCACCACACCGCATGTAATCAGCCCCCATAGAGTCTGGGGGGGGGGGGGAAGCAGGGTTACATAGATCTAATAAAAGCTTAAAAGCTTTTGCAGCTTGTCAGTGCTTTCTGAGCCCAACATTGTTACTATAGTAGTAGGTAGAGCATTATTGACAGACCTCTGCGTCTAAAATCTGAAATTCTCACATTTTCCTTTTACCTACTTATAATTAGGCATTCTAGTTTATTTGTTTTGTAAAATCTGAGTTTTCCCCGGTGGTTTCTTTTTATATAAAACAAAACAACAAGTGTTTCTCAGTGTTAACAATGGAAATAAATTCACACATATTTAAATTTGGTGTTTATCGGTGCACTTATTTTTAGATTCCATAACTCCCTGTGTTGCCTGTGTCTCCTATGATGATTTATTTCACATTGGAGGAGATTTTAAACTAGGATGGATGGGGGAGGGGAATGAAACAGATAATGAACTAAATGGAATAGATGAGGATACAAGGTGGTGTGGAGGTAGAATGGGGCAAGTGCGAGTTTGACAAGCAGTGAGACACCCATAGTAAATACAGATAATACTAGAAAACTTCTAAAGGCTAAACCAAGTGGGAGCAGAAAGGAAGGAACAGATAAGATAATAGTACAGGCTGAAAAAAAACTTCAATGCATGCTTGCTAATGCAAGAAGCCTAACAGATAAAATGGGGGAGCTTGAATTAATAGCTGCAAGGGAGCAGTATAATATCATAGGAATTACTGAAACATAGTGGGATGAAACTCATGACTGGACAGTTAATTTAGAGGGTTATTCTCTTTTTCGGAAGGATCGAACAAATAGAAGGGGAGGTGGGGTATGTTTACATGTTAAACCGGATCTAAAACCTACACAGGCGGCACACTTTATTTGAGTATGGCTCATTCCGCAAGCCGGGATATGTCCCGGCTTGCGAGCCACACTCCCTCAGCGTGCCGCGCATCACCGATGCGCGGTCACGCGTCATCGGGTGCCTGTGCCGCCTGTACGCGTGCCCAGGGCTCCCCGAGGGAGCCCTGGTGTCGCGTGGATGTGCTGACGGCGGCGGGACGTTCCGGGGGACCCGGCGGACCCGGTGAGGAGAGGGGGAAGCCCCGATCGGCGGGCCTCTCCTCCGAGGCTTCGGCGCGCGCCCGGCACCCTCCGGCGCGCGCCAGGTTACTGCTGCGGCCGAGAACGGGCAAATGCTCGAATAAACTCGGCCGCAGCAGTATTATAAGGGATGATGTCTATGAAGGGAATGATGAAAATGTAGAGACTTTGTGGATAGAAATTAGCAGTGGAGATAAAAGTATAAAGAAAATGTTTGTGGGAATATGCTATAAACCACCAAATATCTGCGAGATTGAGGAAGCTAAAATACTTTTGCAAATGGAGAAGGCATCAAAACGGGGTCATGTTTGCATAATGGGGGATTTTAATTATCCAGACATAGACTGGGGCAATGAGATTAGCGTTACAACAAAAGGAAACAGTTTTTTGGGGGGTGCTTAAAGACAATTACATGACCCAAATTATTGAGGAACCAACCAGGAGAGGGGCAGTTCTGGATTTGGTAATATCAAACAATGTAGAAGTAATAACAAATATTCAAGTCCTGGAACATTTGGGTAACAGTGATGTCTTTTTAAATAAATTATCAAAAAAACAGATTACTTGGGTTCAACAAAGACCTTAAACTTTAGAAAGGCAGATTTTAATCAATTGAGGTCTAATCTACAAGTAATACACTGGGATGATGTTTTTGCAGGGAAAAATGTAGAAGAGAAATGGGCAGTCTTTAAAACATTGTTAGAAAAGCACACTTATCAGTGTATATCCTTGGGTAATAATTATAAAAGAAATAAGTCAAAACCAATGTGGCTAAATAAACAGATAGGGGAGGAAATGGACAAGAAGAGGAAGGCGTTTAGATTCTTTAAATCAGAAGGGACAGAGACATCGTATTAGAATTATAAAGAATGTAACAAAAATTGCAAAAGGGCAATCAAATTAGCACAATGGATAATGAAAAAAGGATTGCAATAGAAAGTAAGGTCAACCCTAAAAAGTTCTTTAAGTACCTTAATAACAAAAAAACGAGAAAAGAAAATATAGGACCCTTTCAGTGTGAGATGGGCAGGCAGATTATTGGAGATAAGGAAAAAGCTGAGGTATTAAACAAATTCTTTGCCTCTGTGTTTACCAGGGAAGAATCAAGTTCAATAGTAGGAGGAAGCCACAACCTCCATATTAATGAACAATTGGTTAAATGAGGAAGAAGTTCATAAGCGACTTGAAAAAATTTAAGTAAATAAGGCACCTGGCCCTGATGGCATACATCCAAGAGTTCTCAAGGAGTTAAGCTCAGTAATAGCAAAACCATTATATTTAATATTCAAGGACTCAATTTCCACAGGCTCAGTACCACAAGATTGGCGTAAAGCAGATGTGGTACCTATATTTAAAAAGGGAGCTAGATCACAACCGGGAAATTACAGACCTGTAAGTCTGACTTCAATTGTAGGGAAACTACTTGAAGGTTTAATACGGGATAATATTCAGGAATACCTAATGGAAAACAAAATTATTAGTAATACAGTAGTCAGCATGGATTTATGAAGGATAGATCTTGCCAAACTAACCTTATTTGTTTCTTTGAGGAGGTAAGTAGGAATTTAGACCAGGGTAATGCAGTTGATGTGGTCTACTTAGATTTTGCAAAGGCTTTTGATACGGTTTCACACAAGAGGTTGGTGTACAAAATAAAAAAATTGGACTCAGTAATAATATATGAACCTGGATTCAAAACTGGTTAAAGGACAGACAACAGAGGGTTGTCATAAATGGAACTTTTTCAGGTTGGGCAAAAGTCGTGAGTGGAGTACCTCAGGGATCGGTACTGGGACCCCTGCTTTTTAACTTATTTATTAATAACCTTGAGGTTGGGATCGAGAGCAAAGTCTCCATCTTTGCTGATGATACTAAATTGTGTAAGGTAATAGAATCAGAGCAGGATGTAATTTCTCTTCAGAAGGACTTGGAGAGACTGGAAACGTGGGCAGGTAAATGGCAGATGAGGTTTAATACGGATAAATGTAAGGTTATGCATTTTGGATGCAAGAATAAAAAGACGAATTACAAATTAAATGGGGATAAATATGTGGAATCCTTGATGGAGAAGGATTTAGCAGTGCTTGTAGGCAGTATGCTTAGCATTAGTGCCCAAAGTCATGCAGTAGCTGCAAAGGCAAACAAGATCTTATCTTGCATCAAACGGGCAGTGGATGGAAGGGAAGTAAACATAATTGTGCCCCTTTACAAAGCATTAGTAAGACCACACCTTGAATATGGAGTACAATTTGGGGCACCAATCCTAAGAAAAAACATTATGAAACTAGGAAGAGTGCAGAGAAGAGCCACCAAATTAATAAAGGGAATGGTCAATCTAACTTATGAGGAGAGGCTAGCTAAATTAGATTTATTTACATTAGAAAAGAGGCATCTAAGAGGGGATATGATAACTATATACAAATATATTCAGGGACAATACAAGGAGCTTTCAAAAGAACTATTCATCCCACGGGCAGGACAAAGGACTCTGGGCCATCCCTTATGGTTGGAGGAAAGGAGATTTCACCAGCAACAAAGGAAAGGGTTCTTTACAGTAAGGGCAGTTAAAATGTGGAATTCATTACCTATGGAGACTGTGATGGCAAATACAATAGATTTGTTCAAAAAAAGGTTGGACATCTTTTTAAATAGGAAAGGTATACATGGATATACCAAATATTGATTCAAGGATTAGTCCAACTGCCAATTCTTGGAGTCAGGAAGGAATTGATTTTTCCCCTTATGAGTTATCATTGGATGATATGACTCTGGTTTTTTTTGTTTGTTTTTTTGTTTGCCTTCCTCTGGATCAATAAGTAAGTATAGATATAGGATAAAGTATCTGTTGTTTAAATTTAGCATACTGTAGGTTGAACTTGATGGGCATACGTCTTTTTTCAAACCTCATCTACTATGTAACTATGTAACTATGTAACGTTCTGATTGGTTTTAACCAGAAGTGCAAGATGATCAAATGGTGGTGGTTCCCCCGTGTTTTGTGGTTAAAACCTAAAACCTGAAACCCTACTTAAAATAACTAAAATATTTCTTATATGATCAGGTTGTAAAAAGAAATGTACAGTCATATGGACCACCAACAGGTCAGGTTTTCTGGATATCTCTGCTTCAGCACAGGTGACTCAATCCTGGCTCAGCCATTATGACTGAGCTACTGATTGAATCCCCTGTGCTGAAGCTGGAATATCCTGAAAACCTGACCTGTTTGTGGCACTTGAGGACTGAAGTGCCACCCCTGTAAAACTTTAGCCTTGGTGGTTCTGCAACTTAAAAAAATTGGGCCCTGGTCTAACGGCCACTGTTTTCAGCAACTACTGTACAGTACAGATTTTGAGGCATTGTTACTCAGAGGGAGCCCATTACGTAAATTATTTGTTAGTTCATGTCTGCAAAATCCTTGTCTTGCTATAATACAAAAAGCAACCTGATGATTTAAAAGCGGCCTGAAAGAATGCACCTCCCCTGAGATTATTCTAGGATCACATGCATCCCTTATTCTGAATGATTTAAATGGATGGGTTTGTTCTCTCTAGAGTAAAAGTATTTAAGTGGAGACATTATAAATATTTAGAAATGTAGAAAGGCCTGGCAGAGTTTTAGGTTAGAATTTTTAGTGGATTTAGAATGTTGCACCACAGGGCATAAATTGAAATTAATTACGGATACGTTTGCACATAAATCAGGAGACTCCGCTTGAATTGTAAGACTATTAAATAGCTGCCAGAGGACGGTATTAAGGGTTCAACAGTTTTAAATATAGACTGAAATTTTTCATGAGTTCTAAAGACTGTTTGTTATCGTGATATCTGTGCATCATTTTTCTTTCATACCGTAGCTGACTGTTTTATCTATAGGGATGCATGCCAAAGAGTGGTAATAGGCTTATAGGGCTTCATAACAAAACCACCATAAAAGCTTTGCAGGCAGTAAAGCCATCATAGGAAATCTTATAAATGCAAATCACTAACATGTTTAAGGGATTGAGGCATTTAAATTCTTTATGTACTGTATGTATGTACTGTATGTATACTGTATCTTTATTTATAGAGCCTTCAGCTTTACTTAGCGCTTTACAAGAGAAACAATACAGTACAGGGATTTATAGTACAATAAGGGCAACTACCGTAATAAAATCAGACAATAGGAAAGGAAATTCTTGCGCCGGAGATCTTACAATCTAAGTGGTATGTTGGGAAAGTTAAAGAGAGCAGGTGAGGGAATAAGTGCTGTACAGTAGGTGGCAGTGTTTGGTATGAGTGTATCATGCAGATTTAATATGTTACTGGCTTGGTGGAAGGATGCAGATCCTGATGGTCTAAGACATTTGGTTGCGTCCATTTCACCACAACCAAATAGCCGCCGCTTCATCGCGATTCACCCCGCCGCTGGAACCAGCTGCCGCCAGCCAATTCACTGCTAAGGGTAAGTGCCTTAACCCCCTACCCTAAAACCCTCTACCCTAACCACTAAAAACCCCTTAAATTAACCCCCTACCCTAACCACTAAAACCCCTTAAATTAACCCCTACCCTAACCACTAAAACCCTCAAATTAACTTCCTATCCTAAACAGTACTAAAACTTACCTTAGATGCGGCCCGCAGTGGGGATTCCAGCTGTGGCGGTGGGTACATCTGCGGTGAAGCAATGGCGGCACCCATTTGGTTACGGCGAAAGGGTCGCGATCAAATGTCCCATTCCGGATTCTGATGACCGTGGTTCAGGCCACAGAAAGTCATTAAAACAGGATGAACGAAAAATAATTGTTGCTGTATTTGTCCCATTTTATGTAAAAAAAAAATGTAAAAGAAAAAAATAATAGAAAAAAAAAGTATTACAAATTGTGTGGACTGACATTCTAAACAACTGCTATATCTGAAGATCAATGTGAAAAATCCTACTACTTCTTTTTTCCTTTTATTTTCCCTTTTTCACACAAGAACAGGGTGGATGGCCTACTGTAGGTGGTTGAAGCAGGGACACAAATGCATTCATATGTCATGTCTTCAATTCAAGTTTGGCTAAGATCAGCGTCACATATCATGGTGTCTGTTTTAAACGGTCTTGTACTGTCCATTTGGTGAAAGGTTGTTTAAACTATCATTACAATTGACAACTGGAATGATCACATCCAGTTCCAGAGTTAATAGGAAACGGAGACCATGCCAACTGTGGGTGTGTCACGGGAGACTCCTGTGGCGGGTAGGATCTCGGTGGCCGGAACAGCACGAGCGTAGTAGGGGTCACAAGCAGAGATCCGAGGCAGGCGGCAGGCAGTGAAGTCAGGTACAAGCAGGGGTCCGAGGCAGGCGGCAGGCAGCGAAGTTAGGTACAAGCAGAGGTCGGCAACGAGGAGACTGGAACAGGACAGGCGGGGCAGGACAGGGACTAAGAACAGGGAGCAGGGACTGAGACCGGGGAGCAGGAATAACCAGGGACAAGCCAGATTACTAGCAAGGACCTTTACTGTGAGCAGACTACAATACAGGTACAGGAAACAGGTCAGGATCAAAGACAGGCATGAGCATACTGTAGGAGTCTGACTAGCAAGCAAAGGCAAAAGCAACAGACAGGAAGCAAGCTATAAAGGACAGAGACAGGAGCAACAAGAAGACAGACAGAGGAACCCAGAGCCAACAGAAGACAGCAGCACACCCAGTGGACAAGTAAGCTATGGCTAGGCAGGAGGTCTAGGCAATCCTGACATTACTCCCCCCTCTCAAGAGCGTTCTCCGGACGATCCTCCAGGCTCTTCCCGGAGGCCTTGATGAAATGGCGACTCAAGGTGACCCACCTCTGGTGGCTTGTCAGTGGGCAGAGGGTACTCCACAGGTACATTTGGTGCAGCAAGGAACCTCCAAATGGGTGCGTTCAACACAAAAGCAGGGGCAGAGAAGCCAGTAGATCCTCCTGACAACCCTCCTGGTTTAGCAAGGTGTCCCTGATGGAAGGCCGACTCACGATGGCCTTCGGACAACACTCCAAGTTTTGCAGGAACATAGGGATCAGCAACAACTCCGGACAACCTTCCAGGCTCTTCAGGGAAATCTTGATGGAAGGCCAACTTAATGTGTACGTCAAGTGCTGATGGGAAATCTGTGAGAGGTGCATTTATCCTTATCGCAAGAGCGTTGGCATCAGCATCAAGAATATTAGGCATAGCAAGGAACTTCACCAGGGATCCGTCTAACGTCATAGCAGGGGCATCGGACACAGATACATCAGGCTCTTCACATGCGGCAGAGGGGACATATTCACTTTCCGTGGTCTCTTTTTGTGACCAATATATCTCTTTTAGTTTTGGAATCTGGAACTTCCCAATGGATACGTTCAACTCCATTGCAGAGGCATGGACATCAGGAATGTGGGCATCAATGACGGGTGCAGACTTTTCACATGTGTAAGTGGGAACATAGAATTCACGCTCCATGGTCTCCTTTTGTGACTGCCGTTTTGTGGTATCACCTAAAGTCTCATTAAGACCAGCTATTTGATTTTTCAGCTCTTGAAGCTGTCCTTCTGCACTTCTTTTCCCACTCAATGCAGTTGTCAGTTCGGCTTCTTTGGAGTTGAGTCGCGACTCCATATCTCCCAGCTGACTCAGAGTAAAGCTTAAATATGTTTCATCTTCTTCATTTCTGATCTGCAGCTGCCGGTACTCCTTCCGGGCATTGTCCAGCTCCAGCTGCAGCTGGACCTTATCACGGGCTGTGTGGTCCAATAATTTGCAGGCATCGGCCATTTTGACCTCATAGCGCTGTGTCAGGCCAGCCACTTGACAGACGGAAACCTTCTCTCTCTCCTCCTTTTTGGCAAGCTGTGTCTTGAGCTCAGCGATCTGCGCCTGCAGCGCTGTGAGCTGCTGAGATGTGTGTTCAGCTGCTAGCTTTAGCTCTTCCTCCAGCGAGGCTCTGGTTATGCTCAGTGTGGCCTTCAGCTCCTCGTGCTGTTCTTTGGGGACACACTGGGTACTCAAATAATCTTGCATCATACTTATTTTGTAGGCAGTCTGGAAACTTTCTTCCTGCAGAACTCGCTGCTTTTCTTCAGCATTTACCCATTTCTCTTTGGTGTCCTGCAGATGTGTACGCAGTTCTCGCAGCTGACTCTGCAGCATATTTTCTGCTTGTGTGCGCCGCTCTAGGGAGACACGTTCTTCTTGCAGCACTCTCTCTGCATTCTGCAGTGCTGTCTGCACGTCTAACTTTTCCTGGGCCAACTGTTTCTTCTCCTCTCCTAATTCATGGAGCTTCTTATCTCCTTCACTGACTTGGACATAGAGATTCTTGCACTCCTGGGTTACCATTTCAAAACTGCTATTTAACCCTTCGAAGATCTCTCTCAAAGAACGTAGTTCTGTGTTGAAGTGGCAATTCTTCTCCTCAGAGGCTTCCAGTTTTGCGCCAACTTGAGCCATGAAATTCTGGTACTGCGCATTATCAGCATAGGCCTTCTCCAGCTTACTTGACAGGATTACCCTGTCCCTCTCCAACTGCTCTCTTTCTTTCTCCTGGAGAACACACTTAGCAATTGCTGAAGATAGACAGCTTTGTAGTGCATTCTTGGCTTCTTGCTCCTTATCTAAACGTCCATAAAGACAATCAATCGCTTTCTGTGCGGCTTGAAGCATCTGAGTAGGGGCATCTTTCTTTTCTTCCACTATTCTTGGGATACGTCTGTGGGTTGCCTTAAGCTGCAGCATATCTCTTTCATCAAATGCAGACTCTGAGGTTAAATTTTCAGTCTTAATTTCTTCTGCAACTTCCACAGTAATGCCTCCCTTCTTCGTCTTCTTCTTCTTCCTTGCTTTGAGAAGTTCTGAAGAATCAGTGGTACTGTGTTCACATTTACTGCTCAAGACTGTTTGAGTGGGAGCCATAATTAAACCACACTTCCCAAGAAACCAGTAAAGAGGAAATGTGTTTTTAAAATAGAAGCATTAGAATGAACAACAGGAATATTAGACACAGAGAGACACAAGATAGGAGAGCTGACCCTTTGAGACTTTAACATCAGTCACAGAGATTATAAATGCAAGGAAAAAACATAGACAGAGAAACCTGCAGTTATATCTGAATCTTTTAGGCATAAGGCGTAGGGATATCATACAGACAGAGAAAACCTGCAGTTACATCTAAATCTTTATGCATCAGGCGTAGGGATATCATATAGACAAAGAAAACCTGCAGTTACATCTAAATCTTTATGCATCAGGCGTAGGGATATCATACAGACAGAGAAAACCTGCAGTTACATCTAAATCCTTATGCATCAGGCGTAGGGATACCATATAGACAAAGAAAAGCTGCAGTTGAATCTGAAACTTTTGATATCAGGCATAGAAATATCATAGACAGCAGGAAACTAATCCAGAGAAAACTTGTAGTTAGATCTGAAACTTTTGACATAGGCATATCAGACAGAGAACCCTGCAGTCAAATCTGAAACCTTTGATATCAGGCGTAGGGATATCATATGTTGCAGAGAAACAAACTTTAGGGGAACTTGCAGGTAAACCTGAAACCTTAGAACCAATCATATGAAAAACTATAGATGCAAGAAAATCAAAGCATGCAGCAACAAAATAATGGGAGCACTTTTGTCTTTTGAAATGAAGACCCTGTGAACAGCAGTAAATCAAGGTAACCGTCCTAAATAGAAATGTGAGTCTGAAAATCTGCAGTGGCCCACCCACAATGCAGAGACAATTCTTGTCCAGGTAATGAAAGTCTGAAAATGGCAAAAACAGGTACTGCAGGGAGGGTTTTTTTTTTTTTTTTTTTTTTTTTTTTTAAAGGGAATTCTTCTCAGGGAGAAAGTGGCACAAAAAACCCTGCAGAAACCTTTGCAAAAATAAACATCTCAAAGAAAGCTGCAATAGTCTGTAGCAACAGTTCTAGTCTCAGAAAAAATGTTTTTTCGTTATGAACGCAATAATTCTTGCAGAACACTTAGCAGCAACAAAAAAAAACCTTTCAAAATCCCACTTGGATTTCCAAAAAAGAAACGAAAGTACTTATCTTCAACCATGCGGATGTGGTCTGCTGCAGCAGGCAGGAAAGGGTGCAGGCAGAAGAAGAATCTGTTCCAGCGAGATCCAGAAGTGGCCTTTGCTTTCTGTCACGGGAGACTCCTGTGGCGGGTAGGATCTCGGTGGCCGGAACAGCACGAGCGTAGTAGGGGTCACAAGCAGAGATCCGAGGCAGGCGGCAGGCAGTGAAGTCAGGTACAAGCAGGGGTCCGAGGCAGGCGGCAGGCAGCGAAGTTAGGTACAAGCAGAGGTCGGCAACGAGGAGACTGGAACAGGACAGGCGGGGCAGGACAGGGACTAAGAACAGGGAGCAGGGACTGAGACCGGGGAGCAGGAATAACCAGGGACAAGCCAGATTACTAGCAAGGACCTTTACTGTGAGCAGACTACAATACAGGTACAGGAAACAGGTCAGGATCAAAGACAGGCATGAGCATACTGTAGGAGTCTGACTAGCAAGCAAAGGCAAAAGCAACAGACAGGAAGCAAGCTATAAAGGACAGAGACAGGAGCAACAAGAAGACAGACAGAGGAACCCAGAGCCAACAGAAGACAGCAGCACACCCAGTGGACAAGTAAGCTATGGCTAGGCAGGAGGTCTAGGCAATCCTGACAGGGTGACTTTATTTACCTCTTGCGAAGAACTGAAATCAGAGTGTAAGCTCTTTAGGGAAGATATTATGCGTGCATGTATTATTGTGCATTGTATAGCATCGTTTAGATTAGCAGCTTTACACATACAGTAACTCACACTTTCAGCTCTATGGGCCTTATGCAGTAACCGCCGATAAGGCTTTTTTCGGCATTTTTTGCCCTCCCGATTCAGTAAGCGCCGATAAGTGGGAATTATCGGCAACTTTTCTTTCCGATAAAAAATTATCGGGAGCCGGCTGCCGATAAGCCACTTATCGGCACTTTTTGAACCCGGCTGAATTCAGCTAGCCCCGATCAGCTTTTCGCTGCTGATCGGCACTCCAGATTGGAGAGTTTATCGGGAATCCAGCCCGCCAACTAAAGTTGGCAAGTTGGTGGAGGAGAAGCATCGGCAAGGGCGACACTTAGAAAAAATCAGGCCTTTTTCCTGTCTGTGATTGATGCCGGGGGTTTTCCGGAGCTGATACCCGCACCGGAGCCCCCCGGCATGCATCCGAGGCAGGAGAAAGGCATGTACAGCCCACTTCATTACCTTAGCGGCTAACCGCTAAGGCAATGAAGGGGTTAACCCACCGTGCCAGCTTTATTGTGGGTAGTGGGGGTGGGTGAAGGGGGTATTTGGCCCTTCTTGTTTGTTTAGGGCTTGCGGGGGGGTTGCGGGTGCACTTAACCCCTTCACGACCGTAGCAGTTAATACCGCTACGGTCATGAAGGGGTTAAGGCCTCCCGCTACCCACCCGCAAGCCCTAAACAACCACCGTTGGGGCTAATACCCCCTTCACCCACCCCCACTACCCACAATAAAAAATAATCACACACAGCAGCCCCACACTAAATAAATAAATAAATCTAAATAAATAAATATCTCTATATAAATAAATACATAAATATATATATATATTTATATATATATATATATATATATATATATATATATATATATATATATATATATATAACCCCAACAACCCCTAACATACACATATATGCACATCAATGATACTATAGGCCGGCAGGGGCCCTCGGGTGTTACCCGCAGGCCTGCAGTACCAATTATGTGCCCCCCCCAAATTAATGTTTAAACACATACATACTTATAAAGAAATAACCCCCCCCCCTCTAACACATACAGTATAGTAATGGCCACAATTACTATTATCCACAAATGGATAATAGTGAATGTGACCATTTTAAATAATAAACAGCAATAAATACATTAAATACATATAGCACTCACCCATCTCCGGCTGCCACGATGAAGGCCATCCTCTTCATCCTGCCCATGCCCCCTCCGCTGCTGCAAAACAGACACAAGAATGAAAACATCCAATGTAATGTCCCCTAACCCCTTAATCACCATAGCGGTTAATAACCACTACAGTCATTAAGGGGATAACCCACCCTCACCCACCACTCGGGACGCCTACATACCCTCCCACACTAACCCCCCACCCCGTGAGGCTTAACCACCCTCACCCACTACCCACAAGGGAGGCCTACCCACATACCGTTGGGGAACCCCCACCCCACACCCCCAGTACCCACAATAAAAATAATACAGTGACCCACAATAAACTTCATTCTATTTATTAAATACATTACCCACCCCCTGTGCCCCCCCATAAATTCAAGATTTATCCTTTTACAAACAGGGTTCATAACACAGCCCCACGCGAGTCCCTGATGGGCTGACGGGGCACCTGACAGACCTACAGGGTACCAGCAGCCCTTTTCAAACAGGTTCTGGAGGCCTGCTGGTGGGTCCCGCCAAGCGCCATGGCCCCCAGGTGGTCTCCTTGGGTCACCATGGGCCGCAATTGGGTCCCCACGGTAGGCCCAAGGATGTCTGGGAGCCCAGGGTCAGACCCACAGGTGTCTGCGGGGCCTCGGGTGGTTCCCACGGGGGTCTGGGTAACTCACGAGTGCTCACTACGGGTCCGCGGTGCCCCCACGGATGTGGCACCACCGCTTCATCCCCGCACCTATGGGTCGGCGGTGCCCCCACGGATGTGGGACCACCGCTTCATCCCCGCAGACTACGGGTCCGCGGTGCCCCCACAGATGTGAGGCCACTGCTTCATCCCCGCATGTGTCACCCGTGGAACCACCAGCCTGATACCCGTGAGATACCCGAGGAGACCCGCAGGTGGTCTCCAGAGGTCTCACGCAGAACCACGGAACAAACCCTGAATGTAAAAAAAATAAACCTGTCCTTTACATTCAATATATAACCCCCCGCCCCCAACACCTACAGTACAATAATGTGCAAAATAACTATTATCCAGATAGGGATAATAGATTATTTGCCCATTATTAAAAACATTAACTAGCATATTCAAATAAATAAAGTACTACTGACCTCATCAATAAGAAGTCTCCGTCGCCAGCAACATCCTCGTCTTGCCCACAAAATACATCGCCAAAACAAAGCCAATACATTGCAATTACATTCAGATATCAATTAACCCCTTAAACACCTTATCGGAAAATAACCGCAAAGGTAATTAAGGGGTTAAGACACACTGGCCCGATACCCACCCTTCACCCATGAATTTGTACAGTGGCTTCATCATGCAAAAAAAATATATATATATATATATATATATATATATATATATATATATATATACAGATATATATATATATATATATATATATATATATATATATATATACAGATATATATATATATATATATATATATATATATATATATATATATATATATATATATATATATATACACACACATGATGAACCAATATACAAATAAATGTAGAAGGGTTATCAAAAACATGCTGTACTCCAAATAACACTTCTCCATACAGACACACTACAATAAAAAAATAAACCTTAAACTAAAAATCCAAATCAATCCACGGGTCTTCTATTTGTAATCCATGTTATTGTTAACATTCATTTTCAGAATGTATATGGTGCATAGATTGTATGCATCATATATACAATGTAAATGATATGTGTTGATTGGCATTTGAGGTATTTGTTTGGCAGTTGATGATTGTGATTGTAAGTTCAGTTAGGATTATTAAAGGAAATTAATTTTATTGTAGTGTGTCTGTATGGAGAAGTGTTATTTGGAGTACAGCATGTTTTTGATAACCCTTCTACATTTATTTGTATATTGGTTCATCATGTGTGTGTGTGTATATATATATATATATATATTTTTTGCATGATGAAGCCACTGTACAAATTCATGGGTGAAGGGTGGGTATCGGGCCAGTGTGTCTTAACCCCTTAATTACCTTTGCGGTTATTATCCGATAAGGTGTTTAAGGGGTTAATTGATATCTGAATGTAATTGCAATGTATTGGCTTTGTTTTGGCTATGTATTTTGTGGGCAAGACGAGGATGTTGCTGGCGACGGAGACTTCTTATTGATGAGGTCAGTAGTACTTTATTTATTTGAATATGCTAGTTAATGTTTTTAATAATGGGCAAATAATCTATTATCCCTATCTGGATAATAGTTATTTTGCACATTATTGTACTGTAGGTGTTGGGGGGGGGGGGGGGGTTATGTATTGAATGTATAGGCCAGGTTTATTTTTTTTACATTCAGGGTTTGTTCCGTGGTTCTGCGTGAGACCTCTGGAGACCACCTGCGGGTCTCCTCGGGTATCTCACGGGTATCAGGCTGGTGGTTCCACGGGTGACACATGCGGGGATGAAGCGGTGGTCCCACATCCGTGGGGCACCGCCGACCCATAGGTGCGGGGATGAAGCGGTGGTCCCACATCCGTGGGGGCACCGCGGACCCGTAGTGAGCACTCGTGAGTTCCCCAGACCCCCGTGGGAACCATCTGAGGCCCGCAGACACCTGTGGGTCTGACCCGGGGCTCCCAGACATCCTTGGGCCTACCGTGGGGACCCAATTGCGGCCCACGGTGACCCAAGGAGACCACCTGGGGGCCATGGCGCTTGGTGAGACCCACCAGCAGGCCTCCAGAACCTGTTTGAAAAGGGCTGCTGGTACCCTGTAGGTCTGTCAGGTGCCCCGCCAGCCCACCGGGGACTCGCGTGGGGCTGTGTTATGAACCCTGTTTGTAAAAGGATAAATCTTGAATTTATGGGGGGTCACAGGTGGTGGGTAATGTATTTAATAAATAGAATGAAGTTTATTGTGGGTCACTATTGTTTTTATTGTTGGTACTGGGGGTGGGGGGGGTTCCCCAACGGTATGTGGGTAGGCCTCCCTTGTGGGTAGTGGGTGAGGGTGGTTAGGCCTCACGGGGTGGGGGGTTAGTGTGGGAGGGTATGTAGGCGTCCCGAGTGGTGGGTGAGGGTGGGTTAACCCCTTAATGACTGTAGCGGTTAATAACCGCTATGGTGATTAACGGGGTTAGGGGACATTACATTGGATGTTTTCATTTTTGTGTCTGTTTTGCAGCAGCGGAGGGGACATGGGCAGGATGAAGAGGAGGATGGCCTTCATCGTGGCAGCCGGAAATGCGTGGTGAGTACTATATGTATTTAATGTATTTATTGTTGTTTATGTATTTTAAATACACAGTGGGTGTATGAATTTTATTGCTATGTTTATTGGGGGCAAATGTCCCCAATAAACATACTATTCTGCCTTAACCCCTTCATTGCCTTAGCGGCTATACGCTATGGTAATGAAGCAGCATTTATGTATTTTTAATAATATTGTGCGGAAGCAGGGGGCCCCCTGAGCTGAACCGCATTGATTTGTGGCTCATAGACCCCCTGCTTCCCGAGTTACAGGCCCCGGTTTGGGGCACCGGTGCCAGTGTCGCCGCCATATTTATAACGGACACGGCGCGAATGGGGTGCTATAAAGATGGCGGCGACACTGCCACCCGATGACAAATACCGGGGCCTGTAACTCGGGAAGCAGGAGGTCCCTGTTCCACAAAGCAACGCGGTTCAGCTCAGGGGACCCCCTGCTCACAGTACACTATTATTAAAAATACATTCATGCTGCTTCGTTACCGTAGCACATAGCCGCAAAAGTAAGGAACGAGTCTTTATTGATATGTGTGTTTTACTGATAGTGTAGATGTGCAGAGGGTCTCCGGAGCTGAACCGCTTTGGTTTTAGGTCCGGGGACCCCCTGCTTCCCGAGATACAGGCCTCTTTAGGGGGTGCCGGTATCCCTCTGCTTTGTTTAAATTCCGCGGTCACGTGATCGGGACCTTTAAATGCAGAGGGATACCGGCACCTCATAAAGGGGCCTGTATCTCGGGAAGCAGGGGGTCCCCGGACCTGAAACCAATGCGGAGACCCCCTGCACATGTACACTATCAGTAAAAGTTGTTTATAAATACTTTTTATTTTGCCGATGTTTGCGCTGAGAGAGCGGCTTGTCTCTCTCTGCTGCAAACATCTATCGGCACCAAAGGCGTATGGGAAGGCTTATCGGGAGCCAGGCTGTATCGGCACAGGCTCATCGGCAGTTTTGCTTTCGCAGTGCTTCGGCAGGGATCGGCATGGATTCGGCCCTTACTGAATACTGCGAGGGCAAATCGCCAAAAAAAATCCTATCCGCAACCCTTGCCGAAAAGATTTTATCGGGGCTTACTGCATGAGGCCCTATGTTCCACTCAGGTATTATCACTTAAGGAGATGCCACCCCATTCTGCAGTGACGATGTTGTTAAGACTCTCCCTTCCAAAGCCATTTTGTTTATTAGTTAGCCAACAAGAGACATATAATAACATCTTGCTTGCATTTCTTTCTAGTAATGCCGACACCTTCAACAGTGAGAGCGCCATTTTTTATGGTAACAAACCCGAGAACTGCTTTCTTCCAGCCTCCTGCCTGGCCCCCTGGTGCTGCGCAGTTTGACATATCCTCCTATTCCAGCATTTACCCAGCTGCTTCTTCATTTACCCAAACTACAGTTTCCGCCCCACTCAGCAATCCAGCAAGCTGTATAATAGAAAGAGGAATAACTGCTACAGTACCTCAGACACCCACTCCCCAAAGTCACCCTGCCAACCCTTTTCTATAAACAGAAATATTTGTATTGTATTCTTTGGTCAAATTGTTATTAGAAAATAAAACCAACATGTCTATACTACTGTCATTTATATATTTTTTTATATTAAACCCAGAAATTGTGAATTTAATTGTGATATCAAGGAACCAATGTTGAAATTGCTGCAGTTTCATACAGGTGTAAGTAAGACGCCACTAAAAATACCTCACTTGTTTTAAATTAAATAATAGTTACAGAACAGGGGTCATTTTAGCACCACAGCAAAATGTATGAATCCCACCCTCTGTGCTTAAAATAAATAAGATTCAAGCATGAAGCGCAGTGCATATATCCAGTTACAAGTACTGAATTGCCTTTCACAGCTACTCTACAGCATTCTATATTTGTGATGTCGGGATCTAGCATACTTCAGTGACAGTCCTGTATCCACAAAGGAATATATCATCTCTACATATCAGAAAGGTGGTGGGCCCAAGCTTTAAAAATACATGAACATATGAGGCAGTAACACAGAAATAACCCCGCCACAGCTAAATTGATTGAAGTTAGGTGCTCACTGTCACGGTAACTTATGACAAGATATAATATACACCAAAATACCTGGGTTGAACTGAACACGACTAGATATGATAAAATATAATTTATTCCTTGAAAAAGGTGAACACACAAGATATACAAATAACAGGCAAAATATACACTTACTTAAGGAGTTTGGACAAGAAAGCCATCAGGATACAGGATTGACAATTTCTTCCATAATACATGTTCAGATGTAGTCATCACGAAAAGCACAAAAGACACAGAGTATAGGCTGGGCACTGGTTTATATGCAATCTCCAGTCTATACCTTACTATTGAGTGTAGGCCATTGGAGAACAATTAGCTGCACCCAATCTCTCCTTGCCACCTCACCTGAGGGCACTGTAATACCTGCCCACTGGTTGGGTATTATTCTAATCAGGTGGCTTATTTCCTCAGCCCCCCTTCCACACTTGCTCAGCCTTAAATACAGTTATTTCCCATTGAACACAACCTAAACCCAACCCCTGTCGTAAATCAGTGGTGAGGTTGACAGTCTTACCCCAGAGTAAAACTCCTCCCACTCAGGACGTTTAAAAACTGCTTTTCCTATCTAAATAACTTCATAACTTCAGTTCAGTAATACTTACTGGCACGCAAGACATATTAATACATTCCGGCACGCATGACGCTCCCAATATTACCGTGTAACACTAAAATTAAGAGAGATAGTAATATCTGTCTCTTAGTACCTGCTAGACATCATATGTCTGTAATCATTATTTGCGACTCGGTCCCACGGATACACACATGTAACTTTTAGCATGTTCAGCCGAGGACATCTCATGATATTCTTATATTTAATAAGGTCACTCATTCTGATATCTCCTTCTGTAGCCGCACCCCTGGCCCCCATAAAACCCCTTGTCAAGAAATGCTTTGAAGCTGGGCCTCCTGTGTAGAGAACGTTTGTCGCAGGTGCTATATTTCACACCCAATGCTCCAGACATGGGGTAGCTGTCTCTACCAGCAATAAACAGTTGGTTGCTGAAGCAGGGTAAAAACACCTTACTGTACCGCAGTCCAGTTAACCCCTTGCTTCCCACGTGAGAGCAGGGGGTGGCCAAATGGGGTGTAACCCCTTCAATTCCGGGCCAAACCCCCTCTCCCATGACACTCACTAGGTAGATACTTAACACGTACAGAAGACCAGGAAACCTAGTTTCTGAGCACTCAGTCACTAATGGTGATAAGTGAAGTAGTTAAAATATATTTTAATGTCACAAAATGAATATAAAATAATGGGTATTAAAATCCAGACAAACAACATTCGTGTTTTGACTTTGATTGTTGTTTGAGTACTGTAGGTGCTCACGATCATACACTAATATGTAGTTGAAGACTGTAATAGGCCTTCGTATGTATTATGTACAGTATATAGCTTTGTCCTTTTAGGCATAGGGTGTAGGGGTAGATACACACACGTCTTGCATCTGCAGATGCAGGAGCGTGCCATCAATTAAGCCCTTAATTGGATCCTCTCTTTGATCCTAACAAGCTTACAAGCTATTGTGCTTTGTGCACCCCCATACTGATATCTACACTGATATGACCCAATGATCTGCCTGTATGCACCTCTTTATCGACATCAGCACTGATATAACCTTATGATCAGTGTTGATGTAGGAGTGTGCTGTTGATTCGTTTTTATTCATTTGTAGAGAGACTTCCTTATGGATGGGATTTTTATGACATAAAAACAACTGTTCTATTTAACGGCACCATCAATGATATTAACACTGGCATATCCTCAAAGATCGGTGTGGTAGTACGTATGAATATGTACTGAGAGCTAAACTACGAGTCATTCCATAGTGTGACCAAACTGTGGAATAACAATACTGTGCTTTCCACGCAGGTGCAAGAGGTGTGTATATCTATACCCTATGCCCAAAAGGGCAAATCTATATACATACGAAGACCTATTATAGTCTTTAAGTACATATTATTGTATGATTGTGAGCACCTACAGTACTCAAACTACGATCAAAGTCACTACACGAATGTTGTTTGTCTGGATTTTAATATCCATTATTTTATATTCATTTTGTGACATTAAAATATATTTTAACTACTTCACTTACTGTATCACCATTAGTGAATGAGTGCTCAGAAACTAGGTTTCCTAAACATATGAGTCACACGACTTTTAAATACATAAGATGTTATTGATGTTTACACTATTGTCAGTATCAAATGTCATGGAACAGGATTCTGTAGCAATCTAAGATGGCAACTAGTCAGACAATGTTTGCGTTGACTGAAGATTAGCTTGAAATTCTAACATATTTTACAGATGAAACAAGGTGAATAAAGTGCGCTACTACAATCAAGCTCTATAATAAAACCACAAAATAACCCAAGTGAGATAAGTGGTAATACAGAAAGTAAATATAAAAATAACTATTACGTGATCCTAAGTGTATTCAAGAGAGCGTCACACCAGCAGCAGGTAGTGGATGTCAAGATCATCGGATCACTGTGGTCTCAATAGCAGTACTGTCCAACGCATTTCCAAACCGCAAGGTTTCTTCATCAGGGAATAGTACCCAATAAATCGATTGACATTGAAATACCCCCCGCTCGCTCCCGATAGGGAGTAGTCAGTGTCTATACACCTACATACAATATAATAAGCCGAACACTTGGCACATATACTGCACCGACACACTTTATTCGAGCAAATACCCAGTATGTACCTGGCAGATACCTGGAATGCGCCGCTCCTCACCTCTGACAAGCCCCGTTGTGTTTGCCTTCCCAGCCTGGGTTCATGCCTGGCTGACGGGCGGCTGATCTGTTAATTGATAATGATTAGGATTTAATAGGCTGCAATGCTTCGCGTGTCTACCAGATGGCATAAATTCATGAATTGTAATGCAGTATATATATATATACTGTGCAGTATTGCAGCCAGCGGGAATAAAATGCTTCAATCCCTGCCTGGAAAATAACCCAATGCACTCGGGCAGAAAACAGTCACAAACCTCAATACACCCGGGTATACCCGAATTCGTGGGACTAGCCGAGCTCGAATAAAGTGTGTCGCCAGTGTACTTTATTAGTAAACAGAAAATCTAAAATATATGCAATACAGCAGGTCAAAATTCAAACCCTATCTAGCACACACTTGGCTGAAGGGGCTGGAACGGATAAGAAATTAATGTTAAAAACACATAGGGGGCTATGCACTAAGCTCCGTTAAGTCATTTTAAGAGCGCAAAGTGCTCTTAGAACGTGATGTTCCGCCGAACACGATTCACTAAGCCACGCAAACAGGCACATTGCGTTCTTAAAGTGACTTTTCCTGGAAATTTTTCAAAGTCCAACTTTGCTCGTACGATAACCTGTTTGCGTTCAATTCTGCCCTTCTCCGGGATTCACTAAGCTACGCAAAGTTATCGTACGCGCAAGTTGCGTTCAAAAAAGATCGCCAGCTCAAAGCAGGTGATAAAAAAGCTGGACTTTGAAAAATTTCTTTGTTTACATTTTAGCGTGCGCAACACCCATACAACAGGCCGGCGGGTGTCCCCGGCTGACCCCGCGGGGGTCCCCGAGGGAGGTCGGGGGTTGCGCGGGTGTCCCTGGCTGACCCTGCAGGGTCCGGGGGTCCCCGGCTCACCAAGCGGGGGTCCTCGCGGGAGTGCGGGAGTCCGGGGCTCCCCGCGTGAGTCCCGGGTTACCTGCGGGCCTGCGGGCCTGCGGTACCAATGTTGCGCCTCCAAAAATAATAAACAATATTTATAACTAAATACACCTCCCTAACACATACAATACAGTAATGGGCAAAATTACTATTATCCACATATGGATAATAATGCATTTGCCCATTTTAAATACATATAAATTACAATAAATACAGTAAATACATATTACACTTACCTTTCCAGGCACCCACGATGAAGGCCGGCTTCATCCTCATCTTCATCCTGCCCATGTCCCTCCGGTGCTGCAAAACATACACAAGCATAAAAATAGCCCCTAACCCCTTAATCACATTAGCGTTCATTAACCCGCTACAGTCATTAAGGGGTTAACCCACCCTCACCCACCACTCGGGAGGCCTAAATACCCTCCCCCACTACCCATTCCTGTGAGGCCTAACCACCCTCACCCATTAACCCAGACGGGAGGCCTACCCACATACCCATGGGGCCAATACCCCATTCCCCCACCCCCAGTACCCACAAGAAAAACAATACACAGCCCCACCATAAACATCATTATATTTATTCTATACATAACCCACACCCTTTGCCCCCCCCATAAATACATGATTTATTATTTTACATACAGGGTTAATACCCCAGGCCCACGGGAGGCCCCGGTGGCCCTGACGGGTGTCCGTAGACCTCACAGTAGCCCAGCACCATGTTTCAAACAGGGTCTGGAAGCCTACGAATGGTCCCCGCCAGGTGCCGTGGTCCACCAGGTGGTCTCCGCGGGTCACCGTGGGCCACAATTGGGTCTCCACGGGTAGGCCCGCGGCTGTCGGGGGGCCCCGGGTCAGACCCACAGGTGTCTGTGGGCCCACGGGTGGTCCCTATGGGTCCGAGGTGCGCCCAACAGACGTGGGGCCACCGGTTCTTCCTCGCAGGTATCCCCCGTGGGCACCTCCTGTCTGGTACCCGTGGAAAGCCCGAGGAGACCTCAGGTGGTCTCCAGAGGTCCCCCACAGACCAAAAGGAGCCAACCCTGTATGTAAAAAAAATAAACCTGACCTATACATTAAATACATCAATACCTCCCCCCCCCCAACACATACAGTACAATAATGTGCAAAATAACTATTATCCAGATATAGATAATAGATTATTTGCCCATTATGAAACACATAAAACATGCATAAATAAAAACATGAAATCTTAATCTGAAAATCACCACATTGCATCTTACAATTAAACCAGCAGCTAGACAAATGTATATCAAATGACACACAATTGCATTGAATGTGTACATGATGCAATTAATCTGTGCATCATGTAACACTATGCAAAATCAATTTCAAAATAAAATACACTATGAACAATGTCCCCTAACCACCAATGCCATCCACAAAATCAAATAGAAAGTACGCAACATAAAGAAATTTACCATCAATCAATCAATTTCCTAAACCAATTCCAATACAATCCAAATCAATTATACAATTCCCTATTCAATTCCTAAAGCCAAACCATTGCCAAAATAATTCTAATTGAAAGTAACCACCATCATTTAAATCTAAGTACCAGAAATAAGCCATTAAAAATAACATGTCACTAAATAAAAATTACATTACACACACAAATGTATAAATAAAGCTGCTAAATACATTAGAAATACATGAGATACATAAACATTAGCAAAACAATCATGTATTATCCCTGTATGTATATACATAACATACAGGGGCAATAAAAGAGCATAATAAACAATGCATGTACATCCCAAAATCACATACAATACACCCATTCAGTGTCCCTGAATGTATGTATATCCATAGGGACATAGATCAATCCAGGGGCATTAAATGGAATAAAAAAATACATGAATAAAAATTTTAAAAAAACCTGTAAAAGTTAAAATAATACTCTTTTCTTTTGTTTACTTACCATTAGATGCCCACTCACCGAAATCCAGGGGAACCGGAAGGTCTCGAACCAATCCACAGGTAGCCTTTAAAAAAAAACGATTACAATCCACGTCTGTGTCTCCTTTCTTCTATTTGTGACATAAAAGGAAAACCGGCGCCTTATAAGTCCAAAAAGAGTGAATGTCCTGGATATTCAATTCGATTTAGGGTAAATGTCCAAAGAGAAGTCCCTTCAATTCTTTGACCAGATACAGATTCCTCCGTGTTGTTACGTGATATGAAAGAAAACAAAGAGAAAAATATAGTGCAATTAGTGATGGCTGTCACTGACTAGGGACATATAACATAGACTGACACACCAACACAATGACACACAACAAACAAAACCAACTTGAAACAAACAGTGACAAGGCTGTAAACAAAATAAAATTAAAAGCTTATTTAATACACAAGATAAAACAATAAAATTGTAAATGTGCAATTGACAAGATGATCACTGGTCCGGTCGGTTAAAACCGGGACCCTACTCACAAGATAGATGATGTAGTCAGGCAATGGATAACGGCCGCCAAAGAGTACACAGTCCTCCTCCGTTCTGGAGCTTTCACCAACGTGCTCCTGCGCTTCTCCGCGTTCCTCGGGCGGATGTTCCGTCACTGGGACGCGGGCCTTGGGGGGAAAGAACTTCCTGCTTCCGTTCCACGTCTGACGCGCTGATCTCGTCGGATTGGTCAATAACAAGCTCTGAAGATTAAAAGAAAAAATGGGATAATTGCGCCAACCGTGCTACTGTATAGTCCAAGACTTCAGTCCTTCACAAAGTGTAATCCTGCTGCCCGAGTCTCTTAGAGGTGATTCACCAACCTCTATGTATTGTCCCAGAAAAAAGGGGGGGGGGATCCTCTGGCGCGTCGTTCCACTCGTGATTCCAGGACACATGCAACGTAAAAAAGAAATGGGGGACCACAATCAGGGGTAATTCAATAAATAAGGGTACTCTATAGCTTTAAAAAAGGGAGCACACTTACATCAAATAGCTGATCTTCGGGTACAGGTGGGGGGCGGAAGAGGGGAGGACCTCTTGATGATTCCTCAAAATAGGGAAGAGAAGGGAAATATAGTGTAACACTGTTTATTAACAATAAATAAAATAGAGATTAAAAACTCACAAGCGGCCAATAATTATTGGCATAGAGAGGAGATGTCTCCAGACTCCACAGAGCGTCCTTCCAAATAATGGGTGGTCTCTCGTGGCCTCCGTTCCAGCTGGTAAGGTGTTAAGATGGTGTGCAGGGTCCAGTAAACAGCAGGGAGGATCTCCAGGAACTCGTGCAAGAACCGGGTCTCCTTCCATTTGTTTTCCTCCTCACACACTCCTTATACAGCTCCCGCCTGTCGCGCATGCGCAAGCGCTCCAGACGAAATGCTGGCCAAGCTGGAATAGTATTTTCTCTCCTCTGTATTGTGGCCTGTGATGCCCAAAAAACCGTCAGACGCATTTCACATTAGCTTCCTCAGTGACGTGAGTGCATACGGGGTAACAGCCACCTTTATATCCTGCAGTCTTAGAATTAACCATGTCTCTGCTGATTCATTGAATAACTCATACTAATTACATCATCACCACTGCAGTATGATCCTGCAGCTTCGTACTGCACCGACACACTTTATTCGAGCAAATACCCAGTATGTACCTGGCAGATACCTGGAATGCGCCGCTCCTCACCTCTGACAAGCCCCGTTGCGTTTGCCTTCCCAGCCTGGGTTCATGCCTGGCTGACGGGCGGCTGATCTGTTAAATGATAATGATTAGGATTTAATAGGCTGCAATGCTTCGCGTGTCTACCAGATGGCATAAATTCATGAATTGTAATGCAGTATATATATATATACTGTGCAGTATTGCAGCCAGCGGGAATAAAATGCTTCAATCCCTGCCTGGAAAATACCTCAATGCACTCGGGCAGAAAACAGTCACAAACCTCAATACACCCGGGTATACCCGAATTCGTGGGACTAGCCGAGCTCGAATAAAGTGTGTCGCCAGTGTATGAGATACAGACAGACTAAAAACCTGTAAATCTGACCTTAATATTATAATCTGATAAAAGAGATACAATTTATATAAATAATTAAAAGCATTGCAGCTAAATGATTAAAGCACTCCCTGAATGAAAAGTTACATATACTGATCAGAAGGGATGTTGGCATAAATAAGTGGGTATAGCAGTCTCAAAATCCTGCAGGTTTAAACATACATACACATCCTGCTTAATGGCTTAGCTTATAGGGTTGCCTAACATCCCAGATGTATCTTGCAGCTATGTGTTAGAAGCATGTAAATTTAGTGTATAAATAAATTGTTATTTTAATAGTTAAATCGTCATATCAATAATAGAAAGTATATTAGCTGTTAAGAAGAGAAGTTTGAATGAAGTTTAAATGAAGGCAGTCACTTCCATTTCCAGTTTTAACCCTTTTGGTGCTAGAGTTTGAAGGGTGAAAATCCAAAAGGATTCTCTTTTATTTATTTTCTGGATATAATCACCTCCCCTCCAATCACCTATAATCACCTCCCCTCCAATCTGCCTTAACTACTCTATTCCATAAAATTTTAAGCATGCAGGGTTTTTGTTATGTTTATTCTTATAATGATTTGATACACTATGTGTCTCTAGACCATTTGTTATGTTTCTTATATGTTCTCCTACCCGTGTTTTTAATTTGCGTATCGTTCTCCCCACATACTGAAGATTACAACCACATTGCAATACATAGACTATGCCCTTACTATTACATGTGATATGTGATTTGATAATGTAATCCATTGCTGACACGCTACAGCTAAAAGAAGTGGTCTTAGTATTCAATTGCATATTGTTCCTGCAGGCTTTACAGTTTAAGCATTTTGTGAAGCCTTTAGACAGTTTATCTAACCAACAGTGATTATGTTTAGGTGGTAGATAACTCGGTACTAACTTCTGTTTCATGTTTGGAGCTTTGGAAAAGATCACATTAGGTTTCTCCCCAATGATTTCTTTAAGCAGTTGATCCTGTTTTAAAATATGCCAATGTTTTTTTTTAAATACCTTCTATTTGTTTCGACTGAGTACTAAAAGTGGTAATAAAAGGAATAAAATTGTCAGACTGGTTTCTTATTTTCTTGTCGTTATATACTAACATATCTGTTCTGTTAAGGTCTCCTACTTTTTTGATTGCATTTTCAAGTGTATGTGCCTTATATTCCTTTTCTAGAAACCTCTCTTTCATTGGTACAAGTTGTCTTTCATTGTCAACTTATTTAGTGCAATTGCACTTTAGGCGTCTAAATTCACCATAAGGGACATTCTCTAGCCAGTTCTTTTTGTGACAGCTATCTGCCTTTATGAAATTATTACAGTTCACTGGTTTGAAATGTGTCCTTGTATGTATTTTACCTATTTCTATAAAGATTTCTAAATCTAAAAATATTACTTCTGATGCACTGATGTTATATGTAAAATTCAAATTGAAGCTATTACTATTAATATTGTTAAAAAAGGCTTGAAGTGATTGAAGGTCCCCTTTCCATATAATAATAATGTCATCGATATAGCGCTTGTAGAGCACCAGGTTTGCTTCCCAGGCCTTATTTGACCAAATAGTCTGATCTTCCCACCAGCCTAGAAAAAGGTTTGCGTAGCTGGGAGCAAACCTGGTGCCCATTGCGGTTCCTCTTGTTTGTAGGTAAAAATCCCCTCCAAACCAGAATACATTATGATTAAGAATAAATTTGATTCCATCTATCAGAAAATGTAATTGTGCTGGTATTAATTTTAGATGTTTCTCCAGGCAGTATAATGTGGCATCACATCCTTGCGTGTGATCTATACATGTATAGAGTGATGTGATGTCACATGTGGCTAACAAAAAGTCGGGTTGCCAGACAACATGTTCTAATGACTGTATTACCTGGGTTGTATCCTTCAGATAGGATGGTAATTTCTTTACAGCTGGCTGTAATAATGTATCTATGTATGCTGAGAAATTTTGTGTCAAGGAACCAATCCCTGATATTATGGGTCTTCCAGGGGGCTTTATCAGGGATTTATGTAGTTTCGGTAGGTAATAAAAAACAGGCATTTTTGGGTTCTCTGTTTTTATAAATTCGTATTCTTTTTTTAGAAGAATTCCCTTTTTAAGGCCATCGTCTAACAGTAATGTAATTTCTTGTGTATATATAGTGCTAGGGTTTGATTTTAACTTTTTGAATGTTCTTGTGTCTCCTAACAGCCTCACTGCTTCTTCTATGTAATCAGGGGTGTCTAAGATGACTACACCTCCCCCTTTGTCTGCCGGCTTTATTACTACTTCCTTATTTTCAGAAAGGTGATCTAAAACTTCTCTTTCTTTTCTTGTTAGATTTGGTCTTTTTCTATTCTTTTTATCCCCTACAGTTTTCAAGTCTTCCTCAATTAGTTTCTGGAATGTTTCCAGGTAGGGACCTTTACAAAAACTTGGATAAAATTTTGAAGGTCTTTTAAGTGACGTATGTATAAAAGGATCGTTTCTATCTTCTACATTTGTCGTGGCTATATCTCTTTGATCTTGTTTAATCTTTGCAAAATATCTCTTCAGAGTTAATCTCCTCACATATTTCTGAGCGTCAATAAAGACTTGAAATGAGGATGTTCTGTTGGATGGCGCAAAGTTTAGGCCTCTACTTAAAACCGCTTCTTCCTCTTCTTTTAGTTTATATTTACTTAGATTAAATACTCCTATTTTTGTGTTTGTTTTAATTACCTTCTTTGTTCCCTTCTTCCCCCCTCTACAGCCTCTCTTCTTTCTCCGTTTCTCCCCTCTGGATGTTATTCCTGAATTTGCCCTCCACATTCTTGGATAATAGCCCTCCTGATCTCTGTCTCGCTCCCATCCCCTCCTCTGTTCTAAAAAAGGGGGTTCCTGATTCTGATAATAATTATCTCTTCTCCATGGGGATCTGTGTCTTTCATATTCTCTTTTTTTGTTCAGATTCCCTCTTTCGGGCTCTCTATCTTCTCTATAGTGGCGATCCCTTGTGGTTAAATTTTTATTTTCCCTGTGATGATAATCTCTCTCTTTGTAGGGTCTAGAATTCCCTCCTTCCCTTTTGCTATAGTTATTTGTTCTCCATTCTGTGTACTTACTCTGATTTTTCCGATTGTCCCTAGATTTATCTTGATTATCATTTCGTTTATTTTGTTGTATATGTTTATATCTATCCTTTTCCTTTTCTCTTTCTTTTTGTTCTTGTCTATTCATTCTTACTGATTTACTTCTCTCTCGTCTATCTCTCTTATCTGGTGCTCTAGAAGTACTTCTTTCTTTTTGTGCTGTTGCTACCCCGTTGCTCTTCCCTTTGGTTTTCCAATCTCTATATTTGTTTTCTGTATAGTCCTGTTTATCCCTTCTAAATTTTAACCTTTTATTTTCTTTTGTTGTGTCTTCTATTTTGTCTAATCTTTCCTTAATCTCAATTTCGCAGAGATTATACTCTTCATGTCCCTCATATATTTCTAGGTTGCATTGGGTTTCAATAATTTGCTGATCAATTCTTTTTAATGTTTCACCCCTAGTGATTGTGATAAACTGCATCAATTCAAAGGAGCAGTTATCCATAATTCTATTCCATTCTGCCATGAAAATTGGATTATCTTGCTCCAATGTTGGGGTTTTAAAGATGCGTAATCCCCTAGGGATCCTTGCCTGTTCTATATATTTTTCAATGGCAGCTAGTTCCCAACATTGTTTGATTTCATCTATCATTAGTCTTTCTAAATTTTGAAATTCAAAAAACATCTTATCTTCATCTAAGTCAGGACTAGCTACTGCACCGACACACTTTATTCGAGCAAATACCCAGTATGTACCTGGCAGATACCTGGAATGCGCCGCTCCTCACCTCTGACAAGCCCCGTTGCATTTGCCTTCCCAGCCTGGGTTCATGCCTGGCTGATGGGAGGCTGATCTGTTAAATGATAATGATTAGGATTTAATAGGCTGCAATGCTTTGCGTGTCTACCAGATGGCATAAATTCATGAATTGTAATGCAGTATATATATATATATACTGTGCAGTATTGCAGCCAGCGGGAATAAAATGCTTCAATCCCTGCCTGAAAATAACTCAATGCACTCGGGCAGAAAACAGTCACAAACCTCAATACACCCGGGTATACCTGAATTCGTGGGACTAGCCGAGCTCAAATAAAGTGTGTCGCCAGTGTAAGATTTCATCAGTGGTAATCATATCCTCCCCTAGGGAGGTATCAAAGACATCTTCCAACATGGAACCTCTATGCAACCTGTTATAAAAGAGTGATGTTTTATCCATACTGTAGACTGAAGGCTGCAACTATAGGGAATACAAATACTGTTTAAAAGAAAAAATGGGATAATTGCGCCAACCGTGCTACTGTATAGTCCAAGACTTCAGTCCTTCACAAAGTGTAATCCTGCTGCCCGAGTCTCTTAGAGGCGATTCACCAACCTCTATGTATTGTCACAGAAAAAAGGGGGGGGGGGGATCCTCCGGCGCGTCGTTCCACTCGTGATTCCAGGACACATGCAACGTAAAAAAGAAATGGGGGACCACAATCAGGGGTAATTCAATACATAAGGGTACTCTATAGCTTTAAAAAAGGGAGCACACTTACAACAAATAGCTGATCTTCGGGTACAGGTGGGGGGGGGGGGGGGGAAGAGGGGAGGACCTCTTGATGATTCCTCAAAATAGGGAAGAGAAGGGAAATATAGTGTAACACTGTTTATTAACAATAAATAAAATAGAGATTAAAAACTCACAAGCGGCCAATAATTATTGGCATAGAGAGGAGATGTCTATCTCTTTTATCAGAATATAATATTAAGGTCAGTTTTACAGGTTTTTAGTCTGTTTGTATCTCATACGAAGCTGCAGGATCATACTGCAGTGGTGATGATGTAATTAGTATGAGTTATTCAATGAATCAGCAGAGACATGGTTAATTCTAAGACTGCAGGATATAAAGGTGGCTGTTACCTCGTATGCACTCACGTCACTGAGGAAGCTAATGCGAAACGCGTCTGATGGTTTTTTGGGCATCACAGGCCACCATACAGAGGAGAGAAAGTACTATTCCAGCTTGGCCAGCCTTTCGTCTGGAGCGCTTGCGCATGCGCGACAGGCGGGAGCTGTATAAGGAGTGTGTGAGGAGGAAAACAAACGGAAGGAGACCCGGTTCGTGCACGAGTTCCTGGAGATCCTCCCTGCTGTTTACTGGACCCTGCACACCATCTTAACACCTTACCAGCTGGAACGGAAGCCACGAGAGACCACCCATTATTTGGAAGGACGCTCTGTGGAGTCTGGAGACATCTCCTCTCTATGCCAATAATTATTGGCCGCTTGTGAGTTTTTAATCTCTATTTTATTTATTGTTAATAAACAGTGTTACACTATATTTCCCTTCTCTTCCCTATTTTGAGGAATCATCAAGAGGTCCCTCCCTCTTCCCCCCCCCCCCCCCACCTGTACCTGAAGATCAGCTATTTGATGTAAGTGTGCTCCCTTTTTTAAAGCTATAGAGTACTCTTATGTATTGAATTACCCCTGATTGTGGTCCCCCATTTCTTTTTTACGTTGCATGTGTCCTGGAATTACGAGTGGAACGACGCGCCGGAGGATCCCCCCCCCCCCTTTTTTAAGCTCTGAAGATTACCCTACGCATTTCGTGCACATGCGCACACTTCTTCAGGGGATATGAGTAATGGTGGAGGATGATGGTATATATTGTGCTGCTATGATTTTGATTGGCTCATTTAAAGATACCTCCCATCTTTGCAGCAAATTTCTCGATCGATTACTAATTAATCAATCGATTCCACCAGCATGAAAACAGCCTTACATATAACATTAAACAATAAACATAAAATTCAAATTAAGTAACAATTTTAAACAATGTGTGTAACAAATGTGCTAATAGTAAATGGAAGATCTTAGCAATCTCTATCATTGCAGGAAAGCTCCCAAATCGAAATCAATGTTCAGGCCATTTGGGTAGAGTGTCTTCAATTCATAGATCCATTATGCCTGTCGCATACTGGTTTGTTCTAATCTATTCCCCCCTCTCAAATTGGCCTGAACAGTTTCGATTGCCTGACATACTAGTCCTGTTGGATTTCTATTGTGATGTGTGGGAAAATGATGGGAAACACTATGAGTGATTAGTCCCTTTTTGATATTGTAAATATGTTCATATATTCTCCTCTGGAATGTTCTTCGTGTCCTTCCTATGTATTGTAAACCACAGCGACATTGGAGTAAATATATGACATATATTGAATGGCAATTAATGAATGATTTGACAGGGTATGTACTAGAGGTAACATTTGATTTAAATGTCTATGATGATTAAGTGGGCAACTTGGGGCCAGTTTTGATTTCAGATTACTGGCCTTTGTAAATATAATGTTGGGTTTTGAAGGGAGGATTTCAGCCAAAGTGCTGTCCCTAAGCAGGATTGGCCAGTATTTATTTATAGTGTGTCGTATTTTGGGTGTCATCTCATTATATTGTGTGATGAACGAAACATTATTATTAAATTCATTAGCTTGATCAGTTTTTTTTATACTCGAGTAGTGTGTCTCTCTCTATATCATTGACCTGCCTCAAAGTTTCATCCAGAAGACTCTCAGGATATTGTCTATCCATAAATCTATGTTCCAACTCTTGGGCCTGAGACATGAATGTTTCTTTATCTGAACAGTTTCGTTTTAAGCGAAAAAACTGACCCTTTGGAATGTTTTTTATCCATAAAGGATTATGTTGGCTATCTGCCCTAAGATAGTTGTTTGTTTGTACTGGATTGAAGCTATTTGGACCGCAAACCGGAGCCAAGGTGAGACCCTTGCCCAGTACATGTTTCTCAATCTTCGTAAGTGGATATTGACAAATGTTAAATACATTTGGATGGTTAGTATTCATTTTTAGTCGATTTCTACTAATACCTCCTCTTCTTCCTCTGACCCTGTTTTTCTTTTCTTGTGGTTTGAAGGTGCTGAGAACTCGTGTGGAGTTTTACAATCTCTACGTCTGGAAAAATTTGTTCTTTTTCTTTCCTCCACTCTAAAAAAGAAAAATTGGTCTTGCCCCCTGGAGTGGGTAGGGGTGTATAAGATACACTTTCAGCCTCACTTTCTGATTCTATGTCTGTGATTATAGTATATCTATTGCTTGTAACAATGGGTGCTTGTTGGGGCATAGTTAGTGCATCATAGCGTTCTTTTGCTTTTTCTGTTGCAAATAAAGATTTTTATCATGTACAGGTAATTTAGCCTGAAAAGCTGGAGTGGGAATCAGAATTTTATTACTTGGTCTTTTAGGCCCAATATTAGATACTGATTTCCCTCTATTTGTTTTTGGATCTTTTCCCCCTATCAGGGAATTCATATGTTTTTGTTCTGGCTTCTTTGTCTGATTTTCTTTGGAGTTTTTATTCCAATTTCTCTGGCATCCTGAGTCATAATCATGTTTATCCCTAAATAATTTTTTCTGTTTTGTTTGTACTATTTCCAATTCCATTTGATCTAGTCTTTTTTTAATGATGGGCTCTAGTTCAAGTAATTCTTTATTTTCTTTAAAAGGATCAAGTTTAATTTTCTGTCACGCAGCGCTCACCACAAACAGGACTAGACCGCGGGGCTGAGGTGGGGATGTATATAACCGCCGCCCTACAACCACGGAGCCAGGTCCGGAATGCATTGTTGGAGTCGTGGAGCTGGGTCGGGGCAGGAGAGTTCGGGGAAGCCGTGGTACTTGCCGTGATCCGGGGTTGGAGAGAGAAGAATCGTCGTATCCGAAGCCGTGATCGAGGAGAGAGAAGAATCGTCGTTATCCGAAGCCGTGATCAAGGAGAGGAGAGATCGGGGGTCCAATAACAAGCCGAAGTCCAGGGGTAGAGAAGAGGCATAATTCGTGAAAAAGGGGGACTGTTGAGTGGACTAATTTCTAAGGTTATTATGAGAAAATTCTGCCCATGGGAGGAGATCAGACCAATTGTCCTGTGAATCCGAGACAAAATAGCGAATGAACTGTTCTAAGGACTGATTGGTCCTTTCCGTTTGTCCATTCGTTTGTGGATGGCACCCAGAGGAGAAATGAAGTGAAATGCCCAGACGTTGGCAGAAGGCTCTCCAGAATCTGGAGATAAATTGCGAGCCTCGATCCGAGACTATGACTTGTGGAGTACCGTGGAGTCTGAAAATCTCCTTGACGAAGACTTCTGTGAGTTTAGGCGCGCTGGGCAAACCTTTGAGTGGGATGAAATGCGCCTGTTTAGAAAAGCGATCCACAACCAGCAGTATGGTGTTCATCCCTTTAGAGCTGGGTAACTCCACGATATAATTCATGGAGAGATGTGTCCATGGACGATCTGGAATTGGTAGTGGTTGAAAAGGGCCTGCCGGCCTATTGCGAGGCGTCTTATTCTGAGCGCATATGCGACATGAAGCCACAAATCTTTCAATGTCTTTGCGCATGCCTGGCAGCCAGAAGGTGCGCTCCAACAAGTCGATTGTTCTCCTGGTGCCAGGATGACCAGCGGTCCTGGAAGCATGACCCCATTCCATCACCTTCCTTATGGAAAGGTGTTGGCAGACAAAATACATGCGGGAGGAAGTATAGTCTGTTGATGATCCTCTGCTCTGTCCTCGACCAGGAATTGTCTGGATAGTGCATCGGCTTTTACGTTTTTGGAACCAGGAATATACGATATAAGAAAGTTAAAACGGGTGAAAAATAGGGACCACCGTGCCTGTCGTGACCCCAAGCGACAAGCACCTTCTATGTAGAGTAAATTCTTGTGGTCAGTCAGGATAATAACTGGTGTCTCAGTACCCTCGATAAGGTGTCGCCATTCTTCTAAGGCCATCTTTATTGCAAGGAGTTCGCAGTTTCCTACATCGTAGTTTCTCTCCGCAGCAGAAATTTTTTGGAAAAAAAACGCACAAGGATGCAGGCGGGTCTGTGGGTTTTTCCTCTGAGACAGTATTGCCCCAACTCCTACGTCGGAGGCGTCCACTTCCAGCGTAAAAGGTAACCCTGGATCTGGGTGTACCAAGATGGGAGCAGAAGAAAAGGCTTTCTTTAATTTTTCAAACGCTCTGGAGGCTTTGGGAGACCAGTGTGTTGGATCCGCCCCTTTTTGGGTTAAAGCCGTAATGGGTGCCACTATAGAGGAGGAGTTTTGAATAAACCCAAGAAAATCTTTGCACGGCTTTAAGAGATAATGGACACGGCCAGTCCGTAACTGCTTTGACCTTGTCGGGATCTTGTGATCTTTATAGAGAAAGAAACTATTAAAACCAAAACGTACTTCAAAGACACTGATAAAAATAACTATATACTTAGATCAAGTTAGATCAAGTTGTCACCTGCCCAGATGGATGGATAATGTTCCATCTGGGCAGTTAGACATTGCTCAGCTTTTTAACCCAATTTAGTTCATTTCTGCCTATCACTGTAGCGTATACTATGCTATAGCGCACATTTGATCTATTGCGCATGCGCAATTATACAGAGGTCGAGGGTAAATTGGTTTCCCTGCAGACGCGCTGTTTATTTATTTATTTTCACTCTGCCACTGCTCGCGCATGCGCAGTTAGCTCCGTTTCGGCTTGGCATGCGTTTCTTGCCTATAGGCGCCCCCTCTGGTTCTATGACATGCACCAAGGGATTATTTGACTTTTTGCCTTTCACCCCTGATCTGCGCATGCGCAGTGAGTGCGTTTCACCACACGGCGTACTCCAGCGTTCCAGACAACGCTGGGTGATCCAGACACTTGGTAGAGACCATCATACGGCCTGGGACATAGTAAGCGCTTAGGTGCTGCTGCTCGCTCTCGCTTGCTGCCACTCGCTCTACCAGGAGCTTTTTGCTGTCCTGACAGAGGAGACAGCAAGCGCTTGGGAGGCGGGTATCACTGTGTGTGTGTCACTTGGTAGCTGTCAGTGTGTGTGTGTCACTTTGAAGTGGTCTGTGTGTTTGTGTGTCACTGGGGAACGTGTGTGTGTGTGTGCGTGTGCGTGTGCGTGTTCGTGTGCGTGTGTGTGTGTGTGTTTGTATTATATAATATTTTAAAATTTTTTAAAAAGACATGTTGTGAGAATAAATTATTTATTAACATTGTGCAACTTTGATAAATATATTCGCACGCGCACGCACGCACACACGCGAACGCACACACATACACATGCATACACACACACACACAGGCACACACACACATGCATACACATACACACACATGCATACACACAGACATGCATACACACACACATGCATACACACACACACACATGCATACACATACACACACACAATGCACACACACATGCACACACATATACATACACACACACACACACACATGCACACACACACACACACACACGCACACGCATACGCATACACGCATACACACACACACACACACACACACACACACACACACACACACACACACACACACACTCACATGCATACACATACACACACACACAATGCACACACACATGCACACACATATACAGTACATACACACACACACACACACACACACACACACACACACACACACACACACACACACACACACACACACACACACACACACACACACACACACACACACACATGCATACACATACACATGCATACACACACACACAAAGGCACACACACACACACACATGCATACACATACACACACACCCACATGCATACACATACACACACACACACATGCATACACACACACACACACACACACACACACACACACACACACACACACACACACACACACACACACACACAAAGGCACACACACATGCATACACATGCATACACACACACATGCATACACACACATGCATACACACACACACACACACATGCATACACACACACATGCATACACACACGCACATGCATACACACGCACATGCACACACACACACATACATACACACACACGCACATGCACATGCACACATGCGCACACACACACACACACACACACGCACGCACGCACACACACATGCACACACACACTTGCATACACACACACACACACATGCACACACACACACACACACACACACACACACAGACACACACAGACACACACGCACACACACATACACACACACACACACACACACACAGACACACACACACACACACGCACACACACATACACACACACACGCACACACGCACACACGCACACGCACATGCACACACACATACACACACACGCACGCACACACACACATGCACAAGGCCTTATGCTGCATTATCATACCAGGTATTGTTTTATTTGTTACACCTGTATGTCATGTGTTTTAAGGGTATTTATATGTGTTCTGTTGCACTCTGTATTACATCACCTTGAGAAAGGTACCGTGTGTAGGACCGAAACGTTGGTTATGATGTCTTGATAATACAAAGTTTTTTGACTACCTTTTGGAGTGCTGCCTCTTGATATTCGTCTCAAACACGGTATCGTATTGCCTATTTATCTTCTATAGGATTTGCACCCATCATCTTGAATTTCCCGACGGAGTGCCTATTGTTCTTGTTTATTTGCTATATATATATATATAATAAAAAAATAAATAGATGATACCGTTCTGTGGCTAACGAAATACTTTTATTTGTGCGAGCTTTCGAGATACACTGATCTCTTCTTCCGGCGATGTTAACATCGCCGGAAGAAGAGATCAGTGTATCTCGAAAGCTCGCACAAATAAAAGCATTTCGTTAGCCACAGAACGGTATCATCTATTTATTTTTTGATTATTGAAGCTCGGCTAACACGGTACTGATACCTCTACATGTATATATATATATATATTGTGACATAGTCCAAAGATGTTAGGCAGCTTTCTGGCCCGTTTTAGGTCAGAAAGTGCAGGAATAGTTAAAAAAGGATCCATTCCACAGCTTCACATTAACTCAGACTGGTGGATGGAAAATCCAGACCACAGATTACAATGTGTCTAGTTCTCCCTCACCTGCTCCCCTAATCACTAGCACAGGTATTTAGAACAGAGAGGTTTGCATTTCAGTCTCTCTCCTTAGAGCCTGGAGGCTGGAGGTATCGCTGCTCCCCTGTTTCCAGTTTCGGGGTGGACGGCCCCTCCAAGTATCACAGTACCAGAGGATTTGCCTGGACACTTGGGACCGGGTTCCCACCACGAACAGATAAGACAAAACAAATGTTTATTGCTGTTGCTAAAAGACTGTGCTGTATCTAGTGACCCTAAATGAGAGGGCATTGTTTTAAGCTGGGGAACCAGGTTAGTTGGCCCAGTTAGTTCACAGTTAGAGGCTGATTCTGATGTGTAGTTAGTTCCCTGAAAGGGATAGGATTTCTTTATATGATTTGTTTTTTTATTTCTTAAAAGTGACACTGTGTGAAATGCTATAACCCTGATATGAGTAAACCGCTGAAGGTTAAATGTCTGAGTACCTCCTGCCTACACATGTTAAAGCTGCAGTCCCTTACTTGGATGAAAATAAAGCAGGCAGAAGCCTGAGTTAAGCAATATAATACTTTGCATGTTCCTGTTTGTTGTATAATTAACCCTAGAAGACTGTGTCGGGAAGAACCCAGACAGACGTCAGCGCTACAAAAGGGGGGCGTTTGTCACAATATATATATATATATATATATATATATATATATATAAAAGTATACGCGGTAATGTATACTTTTATTATTTATATGGGACATGCACCTATTCATTATTGAATTTCTATTGGAGTGCCAGTGATTTTTTATCACATATATATATACAGTGTTCGACAAATCACCCAAAAATCTACTCGCCCAACTCAAAAATCTACTCGCCACCTAGTCCCGCCCCCAACCCCGCCCCTATTCCCGCCCCCAACCCCGCTTTAAAATAAAATATATAAATAAAATACATTTAATAAATTCCTAGTCAGAACAACATTCGTTTTTGACATAAATGTATTTATTGTATTACATTATACTACAATTAGTCCTTGTTACACTACCGACACACTTTATTGAAGTGTGGTCGGTACCGCAAGCCGGGAAATCTCCCGGCTTGCTAGTGGCCGCCCCTCGGCGTGCCGCGCGTCATAGACGCGCGGTCACGCGTCATCGGGAGCGTGCGCCCCCTGCACGCGTGTCCAGGGGCTCCCCGAGGGAGCCCTGGTGTCCCGCGATCGCGGGACAGCGGCAGGGGGTTCCGGGGGACCCGGCGGACCCGGCAGCGGTAGGGAGAGCGCCCCGATCGGAGGGCGCTCTTCCGCTGCTTCGGCGTGCGCCCGTCACACTCGGGCGCGCGCCAGGCTACTGCTGCGGCACAGAATGGGCAAATGCTCGAATAAACTGTGCCGCAGCAGTACATGTGTGTGTGTAAATGTCGGATCTAGAAATAAAAGCCAGGTGTGAATGACTAGTTTCCTGAACCCCTTAACCAATGTCTGGATGCCCCCGCTTCACAATATCTAAAGCAGCAATCCCACCTGGGATCTTACCTGATCCGCAGTCCCTCAATGTCCAGGTACGCTCATTCCCGCAATGTTATACATTGGGGAGGTGTTCATTACCTGTCTTCTGGGTTAGGGGGGGGTTCCGATGTCTTCCGTGTGAAGCTTGAGCCAGATCTGGAAGAAAGCAGTATAGGGTAGTTAAGATTTCGGTGTAGTATAGGGCAGTTAAGATATATAGGGTAAATAAGAGATCCAGAGTGTGAGTGACAGAGAGAGAGAGTGTGGGAGTGACAGAGAGAGAGAGGTGGGGGAGAGAGAGAGAGAGTGTGGGGGAGAGAAAGAGAGAGAGAGAGAGAGTGTGGGGGAGAGAGAGAGAGCGTGTGGGGGAGAGGGAGAGAGAGTGTTGGGGAGAGGGAGAGAGTGTGGGGGAGAGAGGGAGAGAGAGTGTGGGGGAGAGAGGGAGAGAGAGTGTGGGGGAGAGAGGGAGAGAGAGTGTGGGGGAGAGAGGGAGAGAGAGTGTGGGGGAGAGAGAGAGAGAGTGTGGGGGAGAGAGAGAGGGAGTGTGGGGAGAGAGAGAGGGAGTGTGGGGGAGAGAGAGTGTGGGGGAGAGAGAGTGTGGGGGAGAGAGGGAGAGAGAGTGTGGGGGAGAGAGAGAGAGTGTGGGGGAGAGAGTGTGGGGGGGGAGAGAGTGGGGGGGAGAGAGAGAGTGTGGGGGAGAGGGAGAGAGAGTGTGGGGGAGAGAGAGAGTGTGGGGGAGAGAGTGTGGGGGAGAGAGGGAGAGAGAGTGTGGGGGAGAGAGGGAGAGAGAGTGTGGGGGAGAGAGGGAGAGAGTGTGGGGGAGAGAGGGAGAGAGAGTGTGGGGGAGAGAGTGTGGGGGAGAGAGTGTGGGGGGGAGAGAGAGAGAGTGTGGGGGAGAGAGGGGAGAGAGAGTGTGGGGGGAGAGAGAGAGAGTGTGGGGGGGGGGAGAGAGAGAGTGTGGGGGGAGAGAGAGAGTGGGGGGGAGAGAGAGAGTGTGGGGAGAGAGAGAGTGTGTGGGGGAGAGAGAGAGAGAGAGAGAGTGTGGGGGAGAGAGGGAGAGAGAGTGTGGGGAGAGAGGGAGAGAGAGTGTTGGGGAAAGAGAGAGTGTGGGGGGAGAGAGAGAGAGTGGGGGGGAGAGAGAGAGTGGGGGGGAGAGAGAGAGAGAGCGAGAGAGAGAGAGTGTGGGGGAGAGAGAGAGAGAGAGAGAGAGAGTGTGGGGGGAGAGAGAGAGAGTGTGTGGGAGAGAGAGAGTGTGGGGGGGAGAGAGAGCATGTGGGGGGGAGAGAGAGCGTGTGGGGGGGAGAGAGAGCGTGTGGGGGGAGAGAGAGAGTGTGGGGGGGAGAGAGTGTGTGGGGGGGAGAGAGAGTGTGGGGGAGACAGAGGAGAGAAACGGTGGGTGACACACAGAGGGTGGGTGATACACAGAGAGAGAGGCTGGGTGAGTGACTGGCTGGTTGAGTGGTTTGCTGGGTGAGTGGCTGGGTGGGGCAGGGGTGACTGGGTGGGGTGAGTGACTGACACTGACTGGGGGTGGGGGGTGACTGACACTGACTGGGGGTGGGGGGGTGACTGACACTGACTGGGGGTGGGGGGGTGACTGACACTGACTGGGGTTGGGGGGGTGACTGACACTGACTGGGGTTGGGGGGGTGACTGACACTGACTGGGGGTGGGGGGGTGACTGACTGACTGGGGGTGGGGGGGTGACTGACTGACTGGGGGTGGGGGGGTGACTGACACTGACTGGGGGTGGGGGGGTGACTGACACTGACTGGGGGTGGGGGGGTGACTGACACTGACTGGGGGTGGGGGGTGACTGACACTGACTGGGGGTGGGGGGTGACTGACACTGACTGGGTGTGGGGGGTGACTGACACTGACTGGGGGTGGGGGGGTGACTGACACTGACTGGGGGTGGGGGGTGACTGACACTGACTGGGGTTGGGGGGTGACTGACACTGACTGGGGGGTGACTGACAGGGGGGGGGTGACTGACTGGGGGGAAGGTTACTGACTGGGGGGGTTACTAACTGGGGGGTGACTGACTGGGGGGGGGGTTACTGACTGGGGGGGGTTACTGACTGGGGGGGTTTACTGACTGGGGGGGACCTCTGGTGTCACACACATACACATACTCCCATACACACATACATTCATTCACACACACACACATTCTCCCACACACACACACATACACATTCTCACACACACACAGGGGAGGAAAGGCCGCGACCAGCACCACGCAAATCCCCCACCCACCCGCGCCCATCTCCCGCTCGTGTGGGGGGCAGGCCGACATCCCCCCCCCCAATCAGCAGGGTGGGTGGGAGGCACGTGGCGAGGTATCCCCACTGGGCGCCCCAGGTGACAGTCAGCCCCGCCGTGGCCGCCACTGCCCTTCTCCCCTCGCCGGCATGTCACAGTGCCTGGCCAAGCTGCAGGCTGCTTCTTCCCCCCCCAGCCCGCGGCGGCATGATGCTCGTGGGGGGGGGGGGGGGCCAGGCCGACATCCCCCCACCTGATGCGGCGGCTGCGCCATCATGAAGGTAGGGGACGCATGGGAGGCACGTGGTGAGGGCCGAGCCCCCCCCCCCCCGCAAGCCAACCGGGCTGCAGCAGCGGGGACCTCCCGCCCCTGACATCGATTGGTGGATCGAGGGGAAGGGGACAGGAGGAGGGGAAGGGGACAGGAGCAGGAAGAGGGGAAGGGAGCAGGAGGAGGGGACAGGGGACAGGAGCAGAGGACAGGAGGAGGGGACAGGAGCAGGGACAGGAGGAGGGGAATGGGACAGGAGCAGGGGACAGGAGGAGGGGAATGGGACAGGAGCAGGGGACAGGAGAGCTTCCGCGGTGGGGAGTAGGGAGCCATGTGGGGACCAGGGGGATCGCAGGGAAGGAGCAGAGGGCCGCAGCATGGAGAGTACTTACCCTCCTACAGAGCTCCCGGAAGAATGGCCGCTCGTTGGGGGCGGGCTCATATAGAGCCTGGCCGCGCGCCCACAAAGCCTAGGAGCGCGCGCCAATCAGGAGTCAGGTAGGGGAGTTTTTTTTTTTTTTTTTTTTCAGCGCGAGCAGGGAAATTTCAGCGCGAACGGGGGAATTTAAAAAAAAAACACGTGTGCTGCTTGGGCCAATAGTTACTCGCCTGGGGGTTAAATCCACCCGCCCCGGGCGAGTAAATGTATACAATTGTCGAACACTGTATATATATATATATATATATATATATATATATACAGTGTTCGTCAAATCACCCAAAAATCTACTTGCCCAACCAAAAAATCTGCTCGCCACCTAGTCCCGCCCAACCCCGCCACCAACCCTAGTCCCACCCCCAATTATTATGAGAAAATTCTGCCCATGGGAGGAGATCAGACCAATTGTCCTGTGAATCCGAGACAAAATAGCGAATGAACTGTTTCTAAGGACTGATTGGTCCTTTCCGTTTGTCCATTCGTTTGTGGATGGCACCCAGAGGAGAAATGAAGTGAAATGCCCAGACGTTGGCAGAAGGCTCTCCAGAATCTGGAGATAAATTGCGAGCCTCGATCCGAGACTATGACTTGTGGAGTACCGTGGAGTCTGAAAATCTCCTTGACGAAGACTTCTGTGAGTTTAGGCGCGCTGGGCAAACCTTTGAGTGGGATGAAATGCGCCTGTTTAGAAAAGCGATCCACAACCAGCAGTATGGTGTTCATCCCTTTAGAGCTGGGTAACTCCACGATATAATTCATGGAGAGATGTGTCCATGGACGATCTGGAATTGGTAGTGGTTGAAAAGGGCCTGCCGGCCTATTGCGAGGCGTCTTATTCTGAGCCGCCATATGCGACATGAAGCCACAAATCTTTCAATGTCTTTGCGCATGCCTGGCCACCAGAAGGTGCGCTCCAACAAGTCGATTGTTCTCCTGGTGCCAGGATGACCAGCGGTCCTGGAAGCATGACCCCATTCCATCACCTTCCTTATGGAAAGGTGTTGGCAGACAAAATACATGCGGGAGGAAGTATAGTCTGTTGATGATCCTCTGCTCTGTCCTCGACCAGGAATTGTCTGGATAGTGCATCGGCTTTACGTTTTTGGAACCAGGAATATACGATATAAGAAAGTTAAAACGGGTGAAAAATAGGGACCACCGTGCCTGTCGTGACCCCAAGCGACAAGCACCTTCTATGTAGAGTAAATTCTTGTGGTCAGTCAGGATAATAACTGGTGTCTCAGTACCCTCGATAAGGTGTCGCCATTCTTCTAAGGCATCTTTATTGCAAGGAGTTCGCAGTTTCCTACATCGTAGTTTCTCTCCGCAGCAGAAATTTTTTGGAAAAAAAACGCACAAGGATGCAGGCGGGTCTGTGGGTTTTTCCTCTGAGACAGTATTGCCCCAACTCCTACGTCGGAGGCGTCCACTTCCAGCGTAAAGGTAACCCTGGATCTGGGTGTACCAAGATGGGAGCAGAAGAAAAGGCTTTCTTTAATTTTTCAAACGCTCTGGAGGCTTTGGGAGACAGTGTGTTGGATCCGCCCCTTTTTGGGTTAAAGCCGTAATGGGTGCCACTATAGAGGAGGAGTTTTGAATAAACCCAAGAAAATCTTTGCACGGCTTTAAGAGATAATGGACACGGCCAGTCC
>NC_134499.1:3652360-3665098 GCF_040206685.1 Ascaphus truei
CCACTGCCCTGCTCCCCTCGCCGGCATGTCCCGCACGGCATGAAGCTAGTGGTCGGGCGGGCAGACCGGCACCCCCCCCCCCACACCTCAAGCGGCGGCTGCGCCGTCATGAAGATAGCTGAGTTAGTGTAATCTTTGGGGAGGCGGCAGGGTGGGGGGGGGAGGCACACTCTCCCATACAACACACACCATGCACACACACACACCCATGCATACACACACACACACCCATGCACACACACACACACCCATGCATACACACACACCCATGCATACACATACACACACGCATACACACACACACACACACATACACACAGGACAGGGGGAAGAAGAGGAAAGGCCGCGCGACCGAGCACCCCCACCACTGCCCCCGCTCGCCCCCCCCCCCTCCCCGTGACCATCTCCAGCCCCGCGCGGGGATCGGTGGGAAGCCGAGGTAAGCAGGGACAGGGAGAGAAGGGGGGGAACACCCCCACTACCATCTCCTGCCCCGCGCGGGGATCGGCGGGAAGTCGGGGTAAGCGGGGACAGGGAGAGAAGGGGGGGACACCCCCACTACCATCTCCTGCCCCGCGTGGGGATCGGCGGGAAGCCGGGGGTAAGCGGGGACAGGGAGAGAAGGGGGGAACACCCCCACTACCATCTCCTGCCCCGCGCGGGAAGCGGGGAGTAATGGGGCTTGCAGGGAAGGAGCAGAGGGGCCGCAAGATGGAGGATTGTAGATTACTTACTCTCCAACAGATATCCGACCAGAAAGAATGGCCGCTCGATGGGGGCGGGCTGATATAGAGCCTGGCCGCGCGCCCACAAAGCCTGGGAGCGCACGCCAATCAGCTGTCAGGTAGGGGGAGTTTTTTTTTTCAGCGCGAGCAGGGAAATTAAAAAAACAAACACGTGTGCTGCTTGGGCCAATATTTACTCGCCAGGAGGATAAATCCACCCGCCCCGGGCGTGTAAATGTATAGGATTGTCGAACACTGTATATATATATATATATATATATATATATATATATATATATATGTATATATATGTATATATATATATATATATATATATATATATATATATATATACATACATGATGAAGCCACTGTACAAATAAATGGGTGAAGGGTGGGTATCAGGTCAGGGTGGCTTAACCCCTTAATGACTGTAGCTAAAGTGATTAAGGGGTTAGGGGACATTAGATTGGCTCTTTGTATTATTGTGTGTATTTTTCAGCACCCGAGTGTATGGACGGTGATGAAGATGAGGATTGCCTTCATCGTGGGTGCCGGACAAGGATGAGTACAAAATGTATTTATTTTATTTATTATGATTAATGTATATTTGCATTATTATCCATATGTGGATAATATAAATTTTGCCCATTACTGTAGTGTGTATGTGTTAGGGGGCGGGGGGATGTGTGTTGTATATTGCAATGTTTATTGGAGGCAATTGTCCCCAATAAACCTGCTATTATGCCTTAACCCCTTCATTGCCTTAGCGGATAGCCGCTAAGGTAATGAAGCTGCTTTAATTTATTTTTATTAATAGTGTGCGGGAGCAGGGGGTCTCCTGAGCTGAACCGCATTGATTTGTGGCTCAGGGACCCGCTGCTTCCCGAGTTACAGGCCCCGGTTTGGGGCATCGGTGCCAGTGTCGCTGCCATCTTTATAGAGCCCACGTTGCGTCTTGGATGCTATAAAGATGGCGGCGACATTGGCCTATTATTAAAATGTACATTAATGCAGCTTCATTACCATAGCGGATAGCCGCTATGATAATGAATTTATGTTTATTGTTGTGTGTGTTTTGACAGTAGTGTAGATGTTACATAGTTAGATAGTTACATAGTAGATGAGGTTGAAAAAAGACTTCCGTCCATCAAGTTCAACCTATGCTAAATTTAGACAACAGATACTTTATCCTATATCTATTCTTATTGATCAAGAGGAAGGCAAACAAAACACCCCATTAAGGGGAAAAATTAATTCCTTCCTGATTCCAAGAATTGGCAATCGGATTAATCCCTGGATCAACATCCTTCCCATGTATACTTATTTGGTATATCCCTGTATACCTTACCCAACTAAAAAGATGTCCAACCGTTTTTTGAACAAATCTATTGTATCTGCCATCACAGTCTCCATGGGTAATGAATTCCACATTTTAACTGCCCTTACTGTAAAGAACCCTTTCCTTTGTTGCTGGTGAAATTTCCTTTCCTCCAACCTTAAGGGATGGCCCCGAGTCCTTTGTACTGCCCGTGGGATGAATAGTTCTTTTGAAAGCTCCTTGTATTATCCCTGAATATATTTGTATATAGTTATCATATCCCCTCTTAGACACCTCTTTTCTAATGTAAATAAATCTAATTTAGCTAGCCTCTCCTCATAAGTTAGAATGTCCATCCCCTTCATTAATTTGGTTGCTCTTCTCTGCACTCTCTCTAGTTCCATAATGTCTTTTCTTAGGATTGGTGCCCAAAATTGTACTCCATATTCAAAGTGTGGTCTTACTAATGCTTTGTAAAGGGGCATAATTATGTTTACTTCCCTTCCATCCATTGCCCGTTTGATGCAAGATAAGATCTTGTTTGCCTTTGCAGCTACTGTGTGTAGGGAGTCTCCAGAGCTGACCCGCATTGGTTTCAGAAAAAAGGGGGGGGGGGGGGAAGGAGAAGATCGATATCACAGCCATCCAAACACAGAGACTCACCAGGAAAAAATTAAAATAAAATATTTATTGGAGTTACATTAAAAAAAAGGGGACACTCAGGACGGACAAAAATAGAAGGACCTCCTCCCACGCGTTTCGGCATGTACTGCCCTTTCTCAAGGAGTATAGGGTAAGCCGTGGGAGGGAGCTATTTAAACCTCTCTCCGGCTAATGAAGCAGATGACTCACACCTGATAAATAAAATTTATACTAAACTTGCATTGGTTAGATAAAGTCTACATAGTCTAATTAAAGAAAGAATAAAAGCAAACATTATTAAAGCATGTCCTCATGGTTGCACAAAAGGAATATGTATTGTTATGAAGAAATTAATTATTTATTTGTACCAAACAATTACCCGTAATAGTATATAACAAATTATGGGCAATTATATTATTTATAAGGCAGTTTCTAAATAGATTGTGCCTAGTACACTAAACACTATATAGTGTGTTTGGTAATATGAATTAATCTTTGATTTATATTTCAACAATACAAGTATGAATCTAATCTTAGATCCACAATATAAACCTATTGTAGAGGCAACCATGGGGATCAAAGATTTAATCTAGATGTAATGCAATGAAAATAAATGGTAAATAATCATAAATACATACATATATCAAAAGAAATATATATAAATTCTCATGAACATTATTTGGAATCAGCATATAGTTAGATAAAATATAACCAAAACCAATATATGAAAGGGAAGAGGGGAAAGGGGAGGGAGGGGGGGAAAGGGGGGACAAAGGGGGAGGGGAAGGGAGGAGGGGAGGGGAAGGGATGAGAGGGGAGGAGGGGAAGGGAGAGGAAGGATAGGGGAGGAGGGGAAGAGGTAGGGGGAGAGGGGAGGAAGGGGGAAAAGGGGAAAGGGGGAAGACGGAGGGAAAAAGGGAAATTAGGAAATATATGAGCATATTAAAGAAATACTTTAAGGTCCCATTCAGTGTTGAGACCTTTCGGTATAATGGTGTCTATGGCAAAAATCCAAAATGCTTCTCTTTGATAGAGAATTTTAGATCTATCTCCACCTCGAATATGTAATTTGATATTCTCTAGAGCAATACATTTGAAATGTTCAAGACTGCCATTTTGACAGTCTTTGAAATGACTTGAGACCGGATGACTAACATCCATGTTTTTAATATGTCTCATGTGCTCAAGCATCCTTATTTTGAATGCTCTAGTGGTGAGTCCCACATATCTTTTATTGCACCCGCAAGTGATCATATAAATAATATGATCAGAATTACAATTTAGGAAGGAGAGTATTTTAAATTCTTTTGTGTTGTTACTGTTAGTAAAGATTTTGGATTTTTGGACATGTTGGCAAACTTTGCATTTTCCACATGGGAAGCATCCGACAAGATTGGGAAAAAGCATCTTACAATTTACATTATCTTTGGAAGGCAACATACTAGGTGATATTATGTTACCCAATGAATGGGCTTTTTTGAAAACAAATTTCGGATCTCTTGCAGCTATATCTTTCAAAAGTATGTCTGTATTTAGGATCCCCCAATGTTTTTTTTTTATTATGGATTTAATGTTCAATGATTGAGTACTGAATTGGGTAATAAAGAATGGTGGTTGTGATTTATCAGTCTCTGTTTCACAATTTTTGTTTGTGTTTTTTTTTTGTTTCACATTTTTTATTGGTTTTACACAGAGTAAAGGTTACAGGTTATCACTTTATACAGTTCCTTTGGCTTGTACTAGAGGAGGAGCCCCTCCTATATCTTCGTCAGTCTTGTACACCCTCTCACTTCTCCTGCCGGAGGGGAGAGCGTCTCGCTTGGGGAATTAGTCTTTCTTCTTGTGGGTGTGGAGAAAAAGGATAGACCTAAAGAAGAGAGGAAGTAGAAGGGGAGGGGAGAGGCAGGGAAGGGGGGGGGGGATGTAGTGGAACAAGGAACAAGGGATCGGAGGGGGGGGGGAGAGAATAAAGGGTGGGTAGGCAGGGTTTCCCCTCTGAGATCCCGGCACCGCTCCCAGGCGGACAGCGAGTGTGAGCCATTATTCCCGAGAAGAATTTATGTTTGGGGCCATGCTTCCCAGATTTTATCAAATTTTTCGACATTTTGGTTCAGTCTTGCTGACAAAAGCTCCATGAGTCTAACTTATCTGATTCTGTTCAACACCGACTGTTTGTTAGGTGGCTTAAGCTTCTTCCATTTTTCCGCAATTTCGCAGCGGGCTGCCGTCAAGATGAATGACATCAGTTTCTTGGATTGGAGGGGGAGCCCTTCAATAGGTTTTCCAAGCAGGAAAGTCACAGGATCTAATGGGACCTCCATTCCGATCATCTCCTCCACCATGGACTGGATGATACCCCAGAATGGTCTAATTCCAGGACACATCCACCATATGTGTACCAGGTCCCCCATCTGGCAGCACCCCCTCCAGCAGAGGTCAGACAGACCAGGGAAGACCTGGCTCAGCCTACTCGGGGTGAGGTACCAATGGAATAGAATTTTGTAAATGTTTTCTTTGATAGTAGTGCAAATTGAAGTTCTGTTTGCTGCTTCCCAGATGTCCTCCCAGTCCTCTCTATCTATGTCTAGACTGAGATCTGCATTCCACTTTAGCATATAGCTATGGATGACGGGTGCAGAGGTGCGTGCTACACTACCGACACGTTTAATCCGAGCACGGCTAGCACCGCAAGCCGGGGGATGCCCCGGCGTGCTAGCCGCACTCCCTCAGCGTGCCGCGCATCACCGAGGGAGCCCTGGTGTCCCGCGATGTGGGGGACGGCGGCAGGGGGTTCCGGGGGACCCGGCGGACCCGGCAGCGGGAGGGAGAGCGCCCCGATCGGAGGGCGCTCCTCCGCTGCTTCGGCGCGCGCCCGGCACCCTCCGGCGCGCGCCAGGTTACTGCCGCGGCCGAGAACGGGCAAATGCTCGAATAAACTCGGCCGCAGCAGTAGTCCCACATAAATTTCAGAAATCAAACCCTTCCGATATGCCCCCACTGAGCACATCCTTTCGTATTTGGTTGGGAGATCAAATTTGGAGTTGTGTGAGATCGTTAGCAGGAAGGGTCTGACTTGGAGGAAGCTGAAGAGGGGGAGGTCTATGGGGGCATATTTTTTTCGCACTTCGGGGAATGACAGAATCCTTCCTTTATCTAATAGGTCAGACGCTCGTCGTATGTTTGCCTTTTTAAAATTTCCGAAGGCTTTGGGGACGAAACCCGGGGGGAAGTCCGGGTTACCGAATAATGGAGTAATTCCCGAGAGGGAGGATGTTAAATTGTACTTTATTTTTGACTTTGACCATATCTTCCACATGCATCTCGTGGCTCCTAGATTCGTCTTACCCGACATTATCTCCCCTCCTCCCCCCGACCACATCAGGGCCGAGAGGCTGAGCGGAGACTCATAGGAGGACTCAATCTCCAACCAGCCGCAGGACTCCGGATCATTATTCCAGACCACCGCTTGTTTCAGGTGGGCTGCCAAATAGTATTTGGTTATATCTGGTACTCCCAGACCTCCACACTCCTTTGGTGCCACCATGACTGTTCGAGCTACTCTAGGCTTTTTGTCATTCCATATAAATATGAATATTCTATTTTGGATATTCTTAAGGTCTGCCCCTGGGACTTGTATTGGGAGAGTCTGGAAGAAATATACAGTAGTAGCCTAGGAAGGATGTTTATCTTTACAGATGCTACAGTACTCTACCCAACCAAGATATACCATAATCCCTCCAGGTCTGGAGATTTTTTTTGATTTCGGCGAATAATGGTTGCAAGTTGAGTATATATAGAGCTTCGTACGAATTCGCAATTTTGATTCCCAGATACTTAATGCTGGACGAGCTCCATTTGTAGCTAAAATTGGTCTGCAGTAGTTTTACTTCGGGCGGGGATAGGGATAGGTTTAGGGCCTCGGATTAGTCACTATTGATTTTGTACCCGGAAACCTGGCCAAATTTTTCTAACTGCGATTGTCGGTTAGGCAGGGTTGTCACTGGCGCGGACAAGGACAGAATCACATCGTCTGCGAACAATGCTATCTTATATTCTTCTAGGTCAATCTTAACCCCCTTAATATTTTGGTCCTTTCGAATTGTTGCCACGAGGGACACGATCATCAGAGCAAAGAGGAGTGGGGACAGGGGGCAAACCTGTCTCGTACCATTCCTTATTTTTATGGGGCTTGAGTCTCCACCCGGGAGTTTCACAAATGCTGATGGGTTCTGGTATAGGGCCCTGATCCCCTCAAGAAAGGGTCCTCTGAAACCAAAAGCAATCAGCGTTTGATCTAGGAAGTCCCATCTGATTCTATCAAATGCTTTCTCAGCATCTAAGCTCAGGATAAAAGCTTTTGTTTTTGAGAGATGCACGTGGTCAATGATGTCGATAATTTTGCGGGTGTAGTCCGAAGCTTGTCTTCCCGAAATGAATCCTACCTGGTCTCTGGATCAAGCTTGGAATTATTGGGTTAAGTCTGTTTGCTAATATTTTACTGTAGATTTTTAGATCCGAATTGAGGAGAGAAATTGGCCTGTAACTGCCACAATTCAACGGGTCCCTTCCCTCTTTGTGGATTATTGCCAGGTTCGCTACGGACATGGAGGGCGGGACATCCTCCCCTTCCATGAAGGAGTTGAACACTTCTACCAAATGTGGGACCAGCACCGCCTTAAATTTTTTCTAATAGATATTGGAGAAACCGTCTGGGCCTGGGGTCTTGTTTGTTTTTAGCTGCTTTAAGGTTTCCAGTACTTCGACGGCTTCTATTTTTTCGTTTAATTTGAGGACGGTTTCTTCGGAAGGGCGGGTAAATTACACTCTTCCAAATATTTTGAAATAGCCGTCAACCCGGACTTGGTGTTCTGGGGAGGGTTCAGGTTATAAAGTTTGGTATAATAGTCTGAGAATTCTTGGGCAATTTCCTTTTCGTTGAATGTTTTGACGCCGTTTTTAGTACGAATTGCGATAATTTGGGATTTGGCACTTAGACCTCTTAGTTTATTAGCCAAAATCCGATCTGCCTTGTTGCCCTTATCACAATATTTTTGCTTTGTCCATTTCAGTGCCCGCTCTACCTCTTCTAGTTGGACGGCTATTAATTCCGTCCTTGCTTTAGTGAGCTTTTTATATAGTTGCTTTGTTGGTTTGGTGTTATGTTCAGTCTCTAGCAGACGAACCATCTCCAGCCTCTCTTTGTATATTTTCTCTTTTTTTTTCTTTTGAAAGGATGCTATGGAGATTAAGGAGCCTCTGATTGTTTGCCTTATGGGCCTCCCATAGCGAGGCCGGAGATTTCACTGAGCCCTTGTTTAAAGCAAAGTACTCTGACATTTTTTGAGACATCTCCTCTACCACTTCCGGGGAATTCAGTAGGGAGTCATTTAATTTCCATTGGTAGCGGGAATTCTTAACGAATGGTAGAGAGAGCGACATATCAATGGGGGCGTGGTCAGACCAAGAGATTGAGCCAATGTTTGACTGGGACGTCGCCTGGAGAACATCTCTGGTACCTACAGTAGGAAGAAATCAATCCTTGAGTAGGACTGATGAGGGGGGGGAGTAAAACGTATAGTCCTTTCTGTCCCTGATGCTGAGATCTCCAAACATCAAAAAGGGAGAACTCCCTCTGAATGACTTGTAGATTTTTAGCATTAAGGAGAGTAGACTAGGGCGGGAAAGAGCCCTGAGCGTTGGTTCTATCATGGTCCCGGGAGCTTATCATGTTGAAGTCTCCTGCTATTATAATGGTCTTTTGTTGTGAGATACTCAGTGACTCCAGCACCAATCTAAGGAAGGGGATCTGGCCCTCGTTGGGGCAATAAACGTTTACCAGCGTGATTGGAGAGCTCAGACAGGGTACCCGAGAGGATGAGATATCTCCCCTCTGGATCCGCACTGGATGATTCCATTGAGAAATGGATGCTACGGCGAAACATTATGGCTACCCCTCGTTTTTTGGATCTGCACGAGGCATAAAATGCCTGGGGGGTATGTTCTGTAGAATGTGTTTTGGGGGAGAGGTGGAATTAAAATGAGTCTCTCTTGCAGGAAGATGATATCACCTTTAAGTTTGTTCACTTCTCTTAGTGCTAGGTTGCGTTTGGTTGTTGTATTGAGCCCCTTTACGTTCAGCGAGACCAGTTTTATACTATTTAAGTTAGTCATGGCGCTTTTGAGAAGACTGGGGCTGGATCAAAGCCCGCTTTCCCAAGGCGGATGGCCCATATTCTTTGCATCGTAGGCCCCCTGGGTCCTCGTTCGCTCAGCCAAACCTCAAATTGTGGGCAGGGTTCCCCTGGGGGGACGGGGTGGGAGTAGGAGGGGGGGAGAGAGGGGTAGAGACAGAAGGGGAAAGAAAAGTAGGAAATAGAAGGGCTTTTGGAGAGCCCCAACCTTAACTCCTTCATTGCCCTAATGGCGAAGGAAATGTGCTTAGTGCCCTTGAAGATCTACCTGTGTGGCCAACCACGGCCGCCACCATGGGGAAGAACCCAGCCCCCTCTTATAATAAACATAACCAAACCTATACAATGTTACATATGAAAATGAAAACTTTTGCAGCCTTTGTGTGAATCAAACTATTTGTTCTGTGCGGATCCTGGTCTCGGCCTCGCCTCTGTTGCCCGGGTGTGGGGTTACTGGATCACTTGCTGTCTAATCCGTTCAGAGCGGGAGGGGACAGGAGGGGGGAGGGAGGGAGGGGAGGGGGGGAGGGTGGAGAGGAGTGGGAGTGGGAGGGGGGAGGAGGAAGGGGGGAGGAGGGGGAGGAGGAGGAAGGGGAGGAGGGAGAGGGGAGGAGAAAGGGGGGGAGGGGAGGAAGGGAAGAGGGGGCCACTGGTGCTACCCCAGGGGAAGAACTCAGCCCCCTCCTATACTAAACACAACCACCTAAACAACATTATATATGAAAACGCAAAACATTTGTCAGCTTTGTGTGAATCTGTTCTTGCGGATCTCGGTCTCAGTCTTGACTCCGTCACCCGGGTGGTGGAGATACTGGTCTGCTTGCTATCTATTCCGTTCAGAACAGGCGGGGGGAGGGGGAGGGAAAGGGGGAGGGAGAGGGGAGGGAGTGTGAGGGGAGGGGTAGTGGGAAGGAGGGGGGAGGGGAAGCGCGGAAGGAGGGGGGGGGGAGGTAGGGGGGGAAGTGGGAAGGAGGGGGGGGAAGATGGGAAGGAAGTGGGGGAGAGGAAAGGAGGTGGGGAGAGGGAAGGAGGGGGGGAGAGGGAAGGAGGGGGGAGAGGGAAGAAGGGGGGGAGAGGGAAGGAGTGGGGGGGAGAGGGAAGGGGGGGGAAAGGGAAGGGGGGGAAAGGGAAGGGGGGGAGAGTAGGAAGGGGGGGGAAAGGGAAGGGGGGAAAGGGAAGGGGGGGAGAGAGTAGGAAGGGGGGAAAAGGGGGGGGAGCAGAGCCGGAAGGGGGGGAGCAGGAAAGGGGGGGGGGAGCAGGAAGGGGGGGGGGAAGCGAGCAGGAAGGGGAAAGCGAGCAGGAAGGGGGGAGCAGGAAAGGGGAAGCGAGCAGGAATGGGGGGGAACAGAAAGGGGGGGAAGCAGGAAGGGAGGGAACAGCAAAGGGGGGGGAGCAGGAAAGGGGGGGAGGCAGGAAGGGGGGGAGCAGGAAGAGGGGGGACACCGGTGCCTCCACGGGGGAAGAACTCGGCCCCCTTCCTGTAATAAACACAACCTCACCTATACACCAATATATATGAGAGAACGCCCGATTTGAGCTTGTTTCGGCAGACGAGATGTATCCCAGCCCCACTCACCCCTCCCCTCTGTATGCGCGAAGACCCCGGCGGGCATTACCTACAGCAATGATGATGCTTGTTAGGTCCCCACCATCAGGGCCGCTCATTCTCCTCCGCCTCACCCCCGCGTGGGGGAACTCGCGCAAGGCCCGGCGTTTCGGGGCCGTATCGGGCTCTAGGGCGACGGATGGCCAAAACTCCCCGGAACACCGAGGTTCGAGGCCGGAAAGGCAAGCTCGCCTCCCGCTAGTGGTACTGGACTTGGTGTCAGACGCCTGATCCCCCCCCCTCCCCGGAGGACCCGACCGGACGTCAGTGGGGACCCGTTCGGCTGTCAACGCGGGGATACTCCCTCCGGAGCCCTCACCCCCCTCCCGCTGAGGGGCCCATTACTGCTGAGGGGCCCAGATCTGTTGAAAGGCCCCTGTCTGTTGAGCCACCTCCGCTCAGAGGGACCATCTCCGTTCAGGGATCCAGCACCCCCCCCCATCCAGCACCAGCCCCCCCCCCCAGCACCCCACTGTACTTGCGGGAAAAATCAAGCAGCAGCAGCTCCTCGTTTTCTTCTGTTAGCTGGATTCTCTTCGTCACTCCTCTCTATTTGGGGATGTTCTTGTAGCGATTCTTTCCGATGCACGCCGTTGCCTCTCTTGGAGAGCGCGCGCCTCTCTCCTCCCGCTCATCATCCGCTCCATGGGGAAGGAAAGGCCCAAGATCCTTGAGGAATCTCGGCGCCTCCTCCGGGTGCGAGATCGATAGGAATTTACCATGAGGGCTACAATTAGTTTAAAGGGGAATCCCCACCTGTAGCGAATATTTTTGCTTCTCAGAGTGTCAGTGATTGCTTCATTTCCCTTCTGCGCTCTATTGTGGCTCTTGAAAGATCACTGTAAATCTGGATCTGCGCTCCTCTGAAGGTAAGTTCACCTTGTTTCCTGCTTGCAGCTAGAATCTTTTCCTTTGTGCGGTATAAGTGAAATTTACTAAGGTGTCCCTTATTCTCCTGGGGTCCATGGATTTCGGGCCTGGGGCTCTGTGAGCCCTGTCAATTTCGATTGTTTCTTTTTGTAGTTCTGGGGCAATCTCAGAGAACTGGTCTTTCAGGTAGGACTCCAGCGCCTCCGGGGGTATTGATTCAGGGATATACCATATGCGGAGGTTCTGCCTCCTATCCCTGTTCTCTTGGTCCTCAATCTGGTCCTTTAAGGGATCTAATCTCAAACCCCATGCGGTTCATATCTTCCTCCATTGAGGACTGAGCCCCCCGCCACCCTCCTCCATTTTGTTTTCAAACGGACTCTGTCCGCTCTGTGAGGGGAGTGCAGTTCTGATTTTACGTTTCTCAGCGCTTTATTGAGATCCTCCTGAAACCCCTTCCTCATGCGTGTGAAAAGTTCCTCCATGAACTCTTTGCCCTGATTCGACATTTGCTCCCTCGTTAGTTCCTCCGGGGAACCCCCGTCGGCGCCATCTTGCAGAGCCTCGTTGAGCGGGGGGAGCCGCGGACCTGGGGCGAAGTAGGACAAAATGCTCGGGAGGTTCTTTTTATTTCCTTTTATTCGCCATCTCTGTGTGTTCTTCTTTGTGTCTGTGAGATTTTGATGTGTCTTGGGCTTGGTTATTGTGCTTTTTTAATTGCTATTGTGGATGGGGCTCCGGAGCTAACCCCCTAGGCAACCATCTAGGATGACGACAGAGGAAGTCTCTTTGTTTGTGTTTTTTGACATGAGAGAATAAGGAAAGATCAGTATTGATCAATTGATCCCTAGGTGTATCTCTAGCTCTAACATAAGCCTGATGGAGATTGTTGAAATCATAACCCCTTATGAGGAGTCTGTCTGTAAGTTCCTGAGAACTAACATTATAGTCCTCCATAGTAGAACTGTTCCTACGGATACGTAAGTATTGTCCATAGGGAAGTCCTTTGATAAGATTGGTATTGTGACAGCTAGAGGCATGTAACAATGTATTTCTAGAATGTTGTTTTCTGTAGATTTTAGTGTGTACTTTAGAATCCAAACCTACAGTACATAAAGGCACAAATCAAGGACAAAAATGTGGTGGTGGGGAAAATGGTGAGTGAATGTGAGATTGAGTGTGTTGGTGTGCAAATAAGAAAGGAAAAGAATGTAATTGAGTGATAGAACCGGACCAGACCAAAATTTAGGTCATCGATGTAGCGGTGGTAAGTGACTATAAGATGTCGATAGGGGTTCCTATCTCCAAACACGTGGAATTGTTTCACCAACCCATAAATCGGTTGGCGTAGGAAGGTGCAAATGATTACCCCATCGCTGTGCA